>NC_134464.1:69509075-69679870 GCF_047948215.1 Lycorma delicatula | reverse complement strand
CTAAAAAACCAATCTGAACTTTTAACATTTATCCTAAACTAAACAAAAACATTTTAATATAATGTAAAACATATTTTACACAATTCAATCAATTGTTTTAATATTTTTGTAGGTAAAAATCAATTATAAAATTTTAATTATAAATAAACAATGGATACGAAATTTTAATAATATGTTAGAAAAAGAATCAAAGAGTAAATGAAATAAAGCAATAACTCACGCAACCAACTACCTGCCGTTTTATTGTTATCGTTCGGATATTACAAAGTGTCAGTTGAATTTGATCCTAAATAATTGATTTTACGCTTTACGCCGGTATCGTATATGATATAACGCTGTTATAATATACAGGCATATTAAAAATCATGTACCATCGTTCATTTATCAAACGAACTTTTTGTATGATTTTTCCTCTTAAAATTTTTTTTTTAGAGTTAACGTCATTGATCCACTTATGTAGGTAACCTTTATTGATTTTCTCTTAAAGGGAAATTACTTTTTTTTCAAAATTACGTTTTAATATTTTACCTAATCATATCAATAATTATTAGATAAATATGTATAATTTAAATAAGTTTACTTTTATTTTATTTATTTTTTTTTACGTGTGGATTATACGTTATTTAAATATTATACATATATTAATAACAATTGACAGCAAAACATATTAAATTCCCTTTTAATGTAACGCTTCAAAGCTTTTTTATTTCCATTGTCTCAAATTAAAATTATTTTAATCATATTATTGTTTTTATTCCATATGAAGTTCCATAGTTTACCAAACGGATTCAAAACAAAATACTTTATTTATATCCTAAGTTTTCAAATCCAATAGTATTTCTTATCTTATTTGTACCCGAGTCATGTAGCATCACAAACTTTCATCATAAATGGGATATAAATAAAAATTTTTCTATTATTTTAAAAATATTTGTTAACTCTAGAATGCTGAAACCTTTGGATATGTTAATACTTAACTAAAAGAAAAACTACTCGATTTTATTATAATGTAAATTTTTAATTGTTAAAATTTTTTGATTAAAATCGCTTCCAAATTTCTTACATTACACTGAAAGATTAATTTTAAGAAAATTTCATAAGATCCTCTCCTCCGCATTTCTTAATAAAGATAAATTCCTGAAGGCTAATAAATTTGCTGGGAGGACAATTTTCACATATTTACAAATTGAGCTGTATCTTTATTAAAACAAATTAAAATATTTTTTTAATGTTTCATGTTTTAGATTAACGAATTTAAGTTTTATAAAATACAGCTAACTTTTTAATCATTCATAAATTCTAAATAATTTAAAAATTTTACCAACTTAATATCCTTTGAATTTGGCTTTGATTTATATCTTTAGCTCTTTTATTTAATACTTTCTAAATTAAAATTAGTATTGATAAAAATAAAATCTATATCATTTTTAAATCTATAATTATTAGTTTTAATCTTTTTGTATTATTTTTACTCGGTACGTGCTGAGGGGGATTTTGGCGATTTGGGCGACTTCCTCCTTTCCCGCTTTTCTAGATGGAGAATTTTGATGGAGACCGACGGTCGCTGAAGGTCAGAAAAGTTTCTGGTCTCGACGTCATACGAGCGAGGTCCTCATGCTGGTGGGATGCTGCAGGACCAGTCGCTTCTAGACATGTACAATGCTTGCCTGGAAGCGGAAGTCTTGTGCTGATCCCCAAGGGCAAACGAGACCGGGGCGAAGTCGTCATCCTCCTACCACCCATCGTATATGCTTGACGCAGCTGGGAAGGTATTAGAGAACCTGTTACGGGAGATATAGGTTGCGGCCATGAATCAGAGAAGTAGGCTGTCGTCTAACCCTTACAGTTCCTGGTAGGGTCAGTTGACCCTCGATGCAGTCCAAGATGTTGTTGAGGCATTGCGGTGGCAAGCAGAAAACTACAATGATTTTTTGCGCCGTGTGGTCCTTCTCTTACGTTGGGCGTGAAACATGTTCAACTCTGCACGGTGGAGCGATATGCTTCGACCCAGGAGTGTTCGTTTAACGTGCATCGGTACCTACTCAGAACTGCGATCTCATCTAGAAGACCACGGCAAGATAGTGTAGGACCGCGATCACGTCGAGGGAGGCGCAGTGTTCGATTCACTTCCCCGACTTTGGTACACTGTCTACGCCGGCTTGCTGAGGCTGGAGATGCCTGAAGCGTCGGCCTTGGTTGGGCACGCTGACGACGTTCCGCTACTTGTTGCACGTGGAGTGCGCACAACTGAGGTTCAGCCAGGCGATGTTTGAGGTTAGTGCCTGGCTGAACAACCGTGGATAAACAACAACATACCCTCATCCCAACTCCCGTAGAGGAAGACACTTGTCTTGTAAAGATTCCGGTCGCCACACTACCCCCTCCTTCATACTCTCGATGGGCTTTAACGGAGGTAGTCTTTTGAGCGTCAAACTGATTACATTTCACAGTAATTAGCAGGCCTCGTTGGGATGCCACCGATGTAAATGTCTACCGAGGCGTTTTTTGGCGAATTTTGAGTCAGCCTTTGCCTTTGCTGCAGACTTCTTGACTGTTTTACTTCGTTGCCTCTGAACTAGCTAACCGAGTTCACGGCCACATAATACCCTCATCACAATTCTACCCGAGGGAGAAAAAAACCCGACTCGTGACATTGCCGGTTGACACTACCCACTCTGTTCCTAGCTATGATTTGCTTAATTGGAGGAAAACTTCTAGCCCTCAAACTCATTAACAGTCTACAGTAATCAGTCAACCTCGGTGAGATGCCATTAATGCGACTGCATCTAGAGACATTGCCATCAGTAATTCCGCCCTGTTCTAGCCCTCTCCGAAGGCATTGGACACTTAAAACACTACCACGTAGCCCTCCTATTCTGCTCTACTAAATTCGCGGAAGCACGAAGACCCCGCGTCTAACTTTCTAACACCTAAACATTCTGCCACCTAAATATGCCACATTAGAGCCAGTACACTCAGTAAACCGCTGATTGCTACGATAGCAATAATAATTAATTGTGTGATTGGAGTGCTTTCGAAGCCAAAAACATAATCCCAGAACACCTCAGGTCTGGTCTCGACTCGAATGCTGGAACTCTCGACTTCCAAATCAACTGATTTGGGAAGACGCGTTCACCACTAGACCAACCCGGTGGGTTACCATATTTCGAACTGAAAAGTATTTCCTTACAACGTTGATGTCTAGAAAATAATTTTATACAATTAATTCCAGTAAAACATAGAAATTACTCGTATTTTAATTTTCTTTGCAAGGTTTTTTTTGTTTTTATTGAAGTCATTTACGCTTTTACCATTATTTTTAATAAAAAATGATTCTAGTAATTTTATTTTAAAATTTCAATATACATTAATTTGTATGATTAATAATTAAGATGTATGTGCTTATTACTATTCTTATTATTTTATTTCAGATTGATAAGTGATCTTTAAAACTCTGTTAAAAGAGATTTCTTTTAAAATAATGTACAAGCGTTATATTGTACATTTAATTAATTTAAAATAGTTTTCTTGAAATAAAATATAAAGGTTCTTTAAAAGACAGTGAATGAATGAAGACTTGATAAATCTTAGGAAATAGCGTGGACGAATTTGAGTAAAAAAAAAACTACTGAGTTAAAACCTGGATTTAGGCATTTTTTTAAATGTTTCATTATGTAACATAAAATTGTTCTTTACTTGGTGTTATATCAAGTGTTTATAAACCGAAACATTTTAATTCCAGTGCATTAGTTTAATAAACTAAGATTTGCATTGTTTATAAAGTCCTTAAATGAGACTTAATTTAAGTATCTTAGGAATTAACAAGTTTGTAGTACACTTTAGCATCATTTCATTGTAAGCTACTACTATTAGTTTCATTAGACGTACGCAGTTATATACAGGTCTAAGTTGTAAATTACTTTATTACAGCGAGAAAGTGTGATATTTGTAAATGTTTCAACCCTTTTATAGGTCCAATTTAAAAAAAATCTCTTTTTATTTGTATTCTATACAGGCTTTATAAGATTATAAAATATATCGTTAATATTATATTAATTTTCCAATTTTGCCAGTAAAATTACATTTAATATATATAATTTAAGGCTTTACATATTTATTTTATAATATGAACATAATTTTATATTTTAATTAATGTGTATCGACGATTATTGCATCTCTTAGTTGCCAGTAAAATTATATTTAATTTATATAAGTTAAGGCTTTACATATTAATTTATAATATGAACATAATTTTATACTTTAATTAATATTATTGACGATTATTGCATCTCTCAAGTATTATAAAATGTGTTAAATTATCATTTTATGGGCAAGTCGTATTTAGTACCATAAAGATATGCATCTGAGAGAACACACTTAATATAAAGCTTCTGCCTCTATAATGAAGAATAATTTTGGTGTAAAAGTGCTTTAGAAAGATCTATCTTCAGAAGTGACTTTAAGTATTTGATCAGCAACCAAAATATTTCATTCTTTTTGGCAAAACTTCCCACCTATTATGTTATCGTTAGATATTTTAGCAAAAATTACTGTTATATACCTGATTTAAAATTTTTCTAGACACTTTTTTTTATAGATAATTCTCTTGAAGTATAATTTTATGATGATTTTTAGAGTCCAGCCAGATTCGGCATAAAATAAGATTAAAGCAAGCATATAGGCAGACGATATTCATAACTATAAAATTCCCAAGTAGATTTTAAATAGTTTCTTTATATATTTTAGGATTTTATAAATATCCAATATCGATTTTTTCTGTATACAGGATTTGGCTGGTTTGATGCAGCTCTCCAACTCCAAGATTCCCTATCTAGTGCTAGTCGTTTCATTTCGGTATACCCCGTACATCCTACATTCCTAACATTTTTTTTATATATTCCAAACGTTGCCTGTCTGCACAATATTTTCCATCTACCTGTCCATCCAATATTAAAGCGACTATTCCAGGATACCTTACAGACTTATAGGCCACATATTATAAGGTATCCTTCCAAATATTTTAACTATATTTCCAAATGCTTCTTTCATCATCATTCATCTTTTCATTTGTCACTTTACCCACCCATCTGATTTTTAACATTCTCCTGTAACACCACATTTCAAAAGCTTCTAATCTTTTCTTCTCAGATATTCCGATTGTCCAAGCTTCGCTTCCATATAAATTCGTAGGGTATAATATGCAATTTAAAAAAAAAATATTCATAATAATATAAAAATGTGCTTTGTTCTTACGTTCGTATATATATATATATATATATATATATATATATATATATATATATATATTGATGGTGATGGCGATGGCGATGGCGATGGCGATGGCGATGGCGATGGTAGTGATGGTGATGGCGATGGTAGTGATGGTGATAGTGATAATAAAGGTAACAAATAATTATGTAAGCAAAACAGTTGATGACAGTTATAATACTTTCGTAACAGTAAGTTGGTAATCCTGTGATGACTTACGATCAACTTTTTAATTAAAAGCATTTTTTTTTATTATTTAAAAATCTCATATCATAATAGTGAGTTGTCTTGAAAATTGCGAATTAGTTGACCATGGTGCAGTGATCAGTTTTTTGATTCCCGAAGGTAAAAAAAAACATGTTGACTTAATTCTCGTATGGCCAAATAATACGAATAAAGTTGTGTGAATCACAAAAATATTTAAAACTGAGTAGAACGATTTAAAGACGGTTAAACTTCAATGACAAGTACCGTTCGGGACATCCGATTGAAGTTTCAGCTCCAGAGCTTGAAACTCGCACAGACTCTCCCATCCATAAATCTCGACTGGAGTTATAATCTCCAGTTGAGATTATAACTGGAAAATTACAGGTTGGTAAGTGTTGGTGAAGTTCATAATACTATCACCAAGAAGTGAGAGTACCGTAAAAAAAGTACAAGATGAGTTCCAAGAGAGTAGACGGGTCATCTGAAGGAGACAAGATACTGCATCTCCACAGAGCTGAAACAATGGTATCAGTAGGTAGGTGATGTTTTTCATAGTAATCTAACATAATGAGGCATGTATTCACCATTATTGACTGAAGTCAAGAAAACAGAGCATGGAGTTTACCTATCAAGAAAAAATTTCAAACCAAACCATCATCAGAAAAATGGTATTTTGTTGATTCATAGAAGATCAATAAAAAATAAAAAGCGAATACTACTGTGACAAGCTTTTCAACAAAGTCGGCAATGCTGACAAAATATCCTACATCCCAGTGCAAAGGCGTGATTTTGTTTCACCATAACGCCCTGCCTTATGTTAAGAAATCATCGACAGAATGGAACGGGGAGTATTACCTTATCATCCCCCCTTCATAAAATTCTAACTTGGCCTCATAGGATATCCATTTTTTTTGTCTACTCAAGAAGGTGCTACGTGGTAAGAAGTTTAATCGCCATAATACCGTTCAAGAAAATGTACTAAATTGGCTCCGTTATAAAGACAAAATTTTCTTTGCAGCAGGCATAAATAAACTGATTCGATCAAGTGGAACAAATTTATTAATGTTACTGGAGATTATGCCGGCAGGTGAAAACGACGTCATATTGATTAAGGTAGAACCCTTCAAAATCTTTAAAAAAAATTTTAGTAAATTTTTTTGGTCGAAATTAATTTGTATTTATTTCTAAACAAGTAGATATAATTTTTTTCCTCGTATGTTGTATCTAAGTTACAAAAAAAATAAATAAACAAATGTCATGAAGCAGTTTGACGCGAAAAACAAAAGAGTGAGTCTATTTTTAAAATGCCTGTTACTTGGAAACTGCAGAAGATAAAAGGATGATTAGAAAATACCTAGAGTACACCTAAAACATATAAGACATCCTCTCAATATGTTAGTTTTAAAATATTTTGTGCCAATTTATAAAAGGTTATTTGACAGTGAGTTACTAAAAAGTTGTCTCAAAGGACAAAAACAGAATGCAACCGAAATCTTAAGTAATTGTATTTGAAGACGTCGCAACAAAACGTTGAGCGCTTCAAAAAACTAGTTGAAATGGCTGTGGATCAGAGAGTTGGAGAGTTTAATTTTAGATAAAATAGTGTTTTAAATTCTTTGGAAGTGGTTGGCATATCTCCGGGAAAGGTAACTAATGTTTTACGTTGGAGGAAAGGCAAACGACGAAAGCGTAAAATGTTGAACCTGACTGAAGAATTTCGACAAAGAAGATAAAGGATGAGGCATCATAAAATTATCGAACACGAGGGCCTCACATATGGAGCAGGGGAGTTTTAGTCAATATGATGAGTGAAAGTTTAGTATAATCTTCAAATAGTGTTTTCCTCAAAATTTTTCATATAGTGTACCGTTAGGAAGAATATCTTTTGAACCGTGATAGCTAGAGCTATAATTCTTTTTTCAGATTACTCACAAATACCGATTCTGTGATGGGATAGTCAGATTTGCTACTTCCTTTTTGTAGAATTTTTTTTAAAAGTAAGCATAATCAAAAATATTCAGGATTTGATGGGATGAATATTTTTGAAAGGTTTTTTATTTTTTTTTAATGCTTACAAATAATTGATGATGATTAAAATATCCATTGCTGTAACAAGCACTCCCCCCTTAAATAAAATGTTATAGCTCCATAGCAATTTAGGTCTAATTATCAAATGACCTTCGTATATTAATTTAGCATTAATAAATTGTGTTGATTATGATAAAAAATAAATAAAATAACCATTGAGACTTTAACGAACTTACTGACATGGATGTCTATCTTTGTTTATATTTTCCTGTGTAACAAAATTCATTCCATTTTTGTTCCATTATAATACCTAAAATTACAATATAGAGTTATGTTAGGGGATACCTTTGCTACCTTATAGGTAATGTATCTTACATTAAAATATATTTAGAGGCAGATAATTATGGAGAGAATATGTATCGTATTTTCTGTAAAAGATTAATTTAAAAATTCTCTAGGTTTAAATACGAGTAAAGAACAATAATGATAACGAAAAAGTTACAGAAGAATCAAAGTTTAGTAGTAATTTATCCAAAACTAACAGAAATAAAATAATGTAGTAGTAACATCGTTACATGAATGTAGAGTAACTGAAATTGCAGGTAGCAAAATCTGCAAAATATAAAAGAGAATAAATTAAAAATACTAATGAAAAAAACGAAAATACAAATTCATGGAACAGCTTTCAATATCAGTAAAAATCTAGCGTAATTTACTTTTTCAGTTATGTAAGATTATTTGTTTTTTTTTTTTTTTAATCTATATAATGATAGTTAATTTACGCAAATATATATACGAGTATTCATGGTTTCTCCATAAGTCAATATAATCCTACATCCGATGAGACAGACTGATGATTGTCAAGGTATGATTATAATTAGATTACAGATACAGCAATGATATAGTTCATTGTAAATTCATGAATGAAGTTCATGAATGCATTTCAGTATTGCATCCTGTATTTCATACATTGTTAAGAGCAACTGTTTTCATAGATTTAAAGTTTATTTTTTGCATTCTTTATACGATGACTATGCTGTTTTATAAACTATTATTTATTACTTAATTACTATTATTTATTTATTTAAGATTAAAAAATTTATTTATTTTTTTTTATGAGTATATCTATTTTATCTCATGTGCATAAATAAATAGTATGATAGACAACAATAAGTCATAAGATTTATGATATATTTATTTCTTTAGTAGGAAATTTTGTTGGTCATTTCATTACTATATAAATACAAATCGTTTTCGTTTGTTCCCGATAACCGCAAAAACTATTGAAACAATCAATTCGAAATTGTTACCATAGCTTTCTTATGAACTTCGGAAATTTTACCACATTTAAAACCTCACCACCATATAAATTACAAAAAAAAGAACTATAAATAAATAATTTAGAATTTTATTTTGTTACAATTAATGTCGTTGTCTATATGGACATATATTGTCTATCCTGACCCCGTAGGGGAAGACACCCTCCGTTCCGAGCCTTTATGGGCTTTACCGGAGGTCATCATCGAAACTCCGACTTTTGACATATTTTAGTCTGCCTCGGCCAGGATGCGACCGTAGCAAATGCCACGAGTGACATTCCAATCGGTGTTGTCTATATCGGTAGTTATCTATGCCAATATTAACTTCATCAAAAGGTTATTATGTGTTTTACAAAATTTAATATTATTGTCTAATCTGGCGGCCACTTGCAAGAACACATCCTCATGCAAGCAAAGTATCACTCTGTAAATTTTTCTATACTGAACTAAGAACTTCCATCAGGATAATCCTGATGGAATTATGTATACATAATCGGAAAAAAAAATTGACTTCCAATTTTGTAACTATTTTCATAATGTCTAGGGTTATTACAATTTATAATCATAGAAAACATGAATTTACGCCAGAGAATTAAAAAAAAACCTGAAGAGCAACTTATACCTTGGCTCAAAATAGAGTTAAATCTGCAAGAAATATATTATCTTAAAAATAAGCTTTTGATTATCATCCTCCAATTAACTCTATGAATTTAAAAGATATTAAAATGGGTAACAGGATTCAAATATATAATTTTGCCATACTAAAAAATGGAAGATTATTATTTTTTTATGGATATTCCGGATGTCTCCAGATATCCTATTCAGTTTTCTGGATTCGGGGCTCGTAGACAGTCGCGTTTCTTGTTTGTGACGTATGAATGAGATGTAATGTTGTACAGAATCAGGTCGATCATTCCTGAAATGTGTGGTTAATTGAAAGCCAACCACATCATTATCCATGATATAGTATTCAAATTTGAATAAAAACAACTGCCTTTATAGGAATCGAACTGAGAAATCTTGACTTCGTTATCAGCTGATTTACGATGTATCGTAATTCAATCCGATTTAAATGGAATAATGAAAAAACGGTAAACAATGACTGGTTAAAGAAAAAATGTATTAAGGTAGGGAAATATATGATTATTGGAACAAAAAAAAAGGGTTTAGCTTATAGAAAAAGACTTTGGAAAAATTTTATTCTCAATTCTGGTAATAAGCTCTAAGTAATATTATGTTCTAAGAATTTCTAACTAATAATTTTAATAATACAAGCTTGTTTTAGTATTAGAGAAATGGATTATCAGGAAAAACAGTTCAAAAATGACAATAATATATAGAGGAGTTATAATCAGTATATGTTTTTAAAGGAAGAAAAATAAATAAAATTATTATCTCAAAAATAGATAATTTTGAGACTATATAATGATACAGAATAAAAATTAATTATATAATAATATCCATTTACCAATTATTTTTATTATTTTGTCCAAGCGCTTTCGGATATTAATCCATCATCAGGAATATTTATGTGTTATGGATTATAATTATTTTTCCTTTACCAATTAATATATTACATGAATTTTTTTAAAACAAAATTATAAATGCAACAATTGATCGTCAATTTGTAAAAATAATGTCAACTTTGTCCGTCATGTCAGTATGAAGCACTCAGTTATGTTTGTAAATATAACAATTGAGAATAAACAGCATAAACATATTAATTGAGAGCTTCATACTGACATGACGGAAAACGTCGACATAATTTTTACATTTCGACGAATGTCGAAATGTTTACATTGTTGTATTTATAATTGCTTTTTTTTAAACTCAAAATTCATCTAATATTAATTTGTGAAGGAAATAATTATAATCCATAACACATAAAAATTCCTGATGATGGATTAATATCCGAAAGCGCTCGCACTTAATAATAAAAATACTTGGCAAGTGGAAATTATTACATAATTTATGCCAATACGAATGGGCCATGATTAACAATAAAATTAATTTATAGAATAAAAATATGACAGTAGGGATATGCATAGAATATTTCATCTGAATAATTTATTTATTTAAATGAGAAAGAAATACGTAGCGCGTTAAATTTGTGGGTTGTAGAATTGTGAGTTTACCATCAAATTTAAAAAAAAGTCCAAGAGTTGGTCAAAGAGTGAATGGGATATTGGAGTTCATCCTAGCTCTCAGATTAATCTTACAAAGCAGGCTTAAGACGATTAAGCGAATTGAATGGCCCCAATAGCTTAAGTGGGCATCACGTTTAAACGATAAATTTGATGAAAATTCGTTAAATTCTATTTTTTCCGCTTAATAGCTATAAATTTTAATTAAAACTAATCTGATTCACTAAAATCGATAAAAGAATTTGGTAGTAAATTAATCTCATGCAAATAGACAAAATTCAAATGAAACCTTGTTTTATTTAGCCAGATAATTTTAATAAATTAACTGAAATAAAAAATGGAAAAGTTACTTAAAATTTGTTGCAGAATGAGATAGCAATAATAATATTAGAAAATAAGAGAGGTAAACTCTCATTTAGAAATGTGTTAATTAAAATTACGAGTCAGCCCGAGTTATTTGTCAACTGCAGAAGAAACAGTATAATAAATGAACAAATTCAGAAGAACAATACATGGATTAGTATTTGTAGGGGAAAAATACGATAAGATTCGCTGATATTATTAAATGGATAAAAAAGATTTTCAAAATAAACAAGACAAGAAACTTAATAGACAGAATGTTAGGGGATAAAAAAGCCGGAGTAGTAGTAGTGTATAGTAAACATGCTACGGTTAAAAGTTAATCACAGAACGTAAAGGTAAATTTTTTTTCTTTTGTGTTAATTATGTACAACTATTATTTATTATTTTCTCCTTGTGTTATAATACAGTAAATTTCCTATACATAGAATTATATATTTTTTATTTGGTTAATTTTATCCTCTTACGATTCTTTAAATTGATAAAATTATCTATTATCTTGTCCCATGATTATATAAAGGAGTGGAAATTCTTTGTTAATGCTTCTTGTTGCGTGTTTCTGTATTTCTTCTTTAGTATTAGAAGATGGGTTAAGTGACATTCAACCATTGCGTGGTATCATAATCAAAATTAAGAAAAACGTTTCCATTTCTTTTGGTGTAACAACTTTAACGTTTACTTTACTTCCGAGTGTGATTCTAATACAACATTTTTACGATTATTAGTAGTTATTTTTTCATTAATTTGCGTGTTGCTTAAATATTACTAATCACGTAACCTTTCATTATTTCTTTTTCCTTTATATATTGTTGATTTCTCTCACAATCTCTAATGAAAAGATTGCTTAAAATTTCCTGGAATTTTTTATAATTTTTGGATAATAAATATAAAACACAAATTTTGCATTGTTTTCAGTTGTCTGGTTACATTATTTTCAAACTGTTTTCCTATTCAAAACAAAATGCGACATTCTGATTGGTCAGAAAAATTGGGCATCAATTCATTTTGTCTTCTGTTTGCCAGCTGGTTTGATCAGTTATACATTTGGAAAAGTTAGTTCAGTTGCTTAATTTTTTCTTTTAATTTAAACTGTTATAGTCTCACAACGGTACAGATTCATAAGTGTAATTTTCATCGTAACAGTACAGATTCATAACTGTAACTTTCATAATATTAATTTTTACTTCTTTTTCCACTAATCAAGAAGCTGTGATAATATAATTCATAATATTTTCCAAAATGACACTTACTGAACAACTAATTTTTTTTTAAGTTCGGTGTTTTTTTAACTGTTAAAACTTTAATTTTATGAGTTGGAATTGTCATGTTGTAAAAATAGCATTATTCTTATATCTATGAAATACTGCTAGAAGATTATTAATTTTACTAATTGCTATAAGAATATATGCATCATCTACTTAAAATATTATATTTAATTTTTGAAAAATTTCATATTTTTATTTATTTAATTACTTGATAAGCATAAATTATTTGCTATTTTAAACTTGGCTTGAATGTTTATTTTACTAAAAACTACATTATAACAATTATGATTAATTCCAAATTGTAGCTTAAGTATTAATAGCTATAGTAAGTTATTCTTACTTTATTTTTTAATTTAGAATATTATAAAATATTTTACGATAGTATTTTATAATAATGCCTACGAATATATAAGTTAAAATATCATTAGGAATTTTAAATTACCTATTCTGTTAATTATTCCGATGAACGTTTATGTAATCTAGATTAAAAAAAAAATAATAAACAAAAACAAAAAAACATTCTAGTTAAAAGAATACTGCAGTTTCAGAAATTAAATACAGAAATAAACGAACAGGATGAACTTATTAATACAATCAATAAGTTTTATTTATTTATATATATATATATATATATATATATATATATATATATATATATATATATATATATATTGTACAATTATTTTTTTAATATATTTGACAGTATTTTGGCATTGATTCAGTTGTAGACATAAATGGATAACAGTAATAACGTATAAAGTATTTAGAAGCATACAGTTACACCGATTTATACATCTACATGATATCAATTTACGAGATAAATAATATATTAAAACCGTAATTTGACTAGGTTTAAAAATAGCTTTCGTAAATAATATTCTTATCATTTTTCATCACACATTAATTATTGTTATCATTACGTGCGTGATTTTAAATATGGGCATTTAGTAGGGAGCCGCGGTCTCTTCACAGGAGCGCCACGAAATTTTGTGGTGCTCCTGTTTGCAGGAGCTTCATAATTAATTGAACCATATAAGGGCACCGCGACTCTGAAGGGGCGCCACGACTCAGAAAATTTTGGGAACCGCTGATGTATGGATTTTATATGATATTGTCGCTTATTCGTGGTTAGTCCAGGATATTGAGAGAATAACAAACAAAATATTTCTTATAAATACAGTTTATTACTGTAAAAACGGACCCTATGGGCTCATAAGCGACGTCAGGAACTGGGTGGAGCAAAAGCATGGTAACACAGGCTACGAATTCACCCAGTTCCTGTCTGGACATGGATGTTTTCGGGACTATGTTTTCGGGACTATTTGTACGGATGGCAGATGCCATACAAGTCGCTGTCACGATTGCGGCGGACTGGATACAGCAGAGCATGTGGTGTTTTTTTTCCCTAGATGGCGCAACTTAAGAGTAATGCTCGAGGATCAGGGTATGGAGGGGGCCAACAATATAATCGAGGTGATGCTCAGCAAATGGGAGTGTGTCTCGACTACGATCACAGGAGAGAAGGCCAATGAAGAGAGGCGACGATAGGTTGAGCAGATGCGAATTTATAGAGTCTTGGAATTCGATGACGGGTGATCAAGGGAGGCCAGCTTCTGGTGGTGGGCGGCGGGGGCTCCTCGGAGTCGTCGCTCGTCGATCACCCCCTGGAGACGCCTTCCGTTCATACGGATTCGGACAGTAGTGTGCCTGGGTGATCATGCAGGGGCGTTACATACCATATGGCATAGATCCGGCCTTAGCATGATTGGAGGGGAAGTTTTTTAGCGGGTGAGAGCCCCGCACTGCCATCAGTGTGGGCCTGATGGCACCTGGCAGAGCAAAAAAAAAAAAAATGTTAACAATAATAAATAGATATAACACAGAATAGTAATTCAAAATAAAAGGCAAGGTTTATTTAATGACCGTTAAATTATACAAACCAGAGTACGTCCAATTTACTAGTATTGTTATAACGACTACTAGAACCTAATATTGGATTTACAAACAACATAACAATAGTCTAAAGTTTATACAATTCAATTTTTGCAAGTATTATTACTTATTATTACTTTTTCTGTTTACAATAGAATTACACTACACTTTATGAATGAATATTGTACTGTCACTTTCACTCTTAATTACAAATATCTTACCTAACACCTTATTGTTTTCAAACACTGTCCACAAAGGAATGCTCGTGACGTAGTCTTTCTCGTTAATCAAACGCTTACTGATATCGCTGTCACCTCAACCGCGTCCAACATCATCTCGCCAAACTACACGCACACACACACACACTGTCTCACTCTCTCTCTCTCTCTCTTCCTTCCCGCTGGTCCCTGGCAGTATTTATATCCCATGGCCTGCCGAACCAGTACCCGTCTCATCCCTTTAACTTTTGAAGCGTACTAATTTTCATTCTCCATGACCTTACGTTTTTCTATAAATTCTTATTCCGGTCCGTTCACCCTTCTGGCCGAACAACACCTTTTGAAGGTGTCATTGTGTGAACAGATTGTTACAAAGATCAGTTATTTTTTTATTATTTTCTCTTAAAAGAAAATAATTCCATTTTTTTCTTAATGGAAAGAAATACGTTATCCTAGCCCGTTATACTGGTCCTAGTACAATAGTTACAAAATCCCATCGTAAGAGGAATGATTATTAAACTAATAAGACATTTGCAAAGTATATTTTTAGCAACATATTTTATTAAAGGAGTGAGTAAGTGGAAAATGAATAAAAATTTTATTAAATAAATTTATGAAAGTTAGATTTGTGAAGGTTTGTTTATAGAGAAGTATTCACTAATTCTATATACATGTTAACCAATTGCTATACTCTGTTAAACAATAGCCTGCTGTAATCGAACAATAGGGAACCAATTATCTAATTTTGCCTGCAGTGCCTGACAACTGCCGGAATCTAATTAGATGTAAATTGATTCATGTAATCAAATGGTTTGTGTTTTAATTATTGTTTTTTTTTTTTTTTTGTTTATTACCCTGAAATAATATTTATTTTTTTTATTACCACAGTATTTTATTAATAGATTCTCAGAGATTTCTTCTTGTTTAGAAAATGTTCTATAAAATTTATTTTCAAAAAGTAATTAAAATATTAAATTATTGAGTTGTGAAATGAATATATCTGCTATTAATCTTGTTGTTAGGTTATGGGAATGACTCTTTTTGGGTATCATTTTGATTACAATGGTATTGTAATTTGTTTGAATTTTTTTCGGTTCCGTTATTGTTGAATATTTCACGTAAATATTTCTCCAAATATGCTATAGTTTATTATCTTGTTGAAATTTTTAATATTAGCCAATGATTTCAGTTTTGGTAAAAGAAATTTTTAAATCAGCATTTTGGCTATAATTTTAGTGTCTTCAATCTGGAGAAATGTTAATTAATTATTATTTTTTCACTATATATCTATATTTGGTCAAACATGTAAGATTTTAGTTTTTTGCTAAGTTTTATTTTAATTTTAATTTTTATTTTTTTATTTTTAATGTCTTTATGTTGTTTTATTTGTAAATATTTTTTTATTCGAGTAAGTACTTGTGAAGTTTCCTCAAAGGCTTTTCAAAAATTAATATTTCTTATTCTTATGTAAATTCATTAAAAATTTACACCTGTTCCATCCTTTATTTTTTTAAATTTATGTATGTAGTTAAATTTAAGGAAATCTAAAAGTAAATTTTATTCCTCGCTTTTATTGTTGTGATTTTATTAATCTATTTATTTTTGAAATTTATACTATTCCCAATTTTGGATACTATATATTTTATTAAATTAATTTTTCATTCAGTTCACTGTTTTATTAGTGTATACAGTTTATATTACAGTGTTACTGTTGTATGATATAGGTTTATTGATTTATCATTAACTATTGTTACTGTTAATATTGGTTTTCGATAGATACGCTGTTTTAACTTTTTTTATGTTGACATCTTAAAAATTGAAATATTTTTTTATCTATTTCTTAAGGGTGTAAAATATTTTTACTAAAATCGTTTAGTATTTTTAGTATTAAATTATATTCAAAATTTATTAAATTGTTGTATACTATGAAATTGGATAATATGATAACACTTAGGAACTAGAAAGAAAAAAACAAACAAAAATTCAAGTTCCTAAGATTAGAAATAACTTTATTTACCATTAGAAGAAGTAATTTTGAATGTGTATAAAACAATAAGCATAGTTTGAAAGTATTAAAATATGTATCTTATTGAAAGTTTTTTATGTTTAAAAAAAATTCATTTTAACCTAATCAATCGTTCATAATGGATTTATAAACAAACTTATAAAGGAATTTGGATTTTGTTTTATTACATCTAATTGTACAACTTTTCAATTTTTTATTCATTGTAAATATCTGAGTGAAAATATTGCATTTACAATGTCAAATTCTATTATGCAGAAAGAGGTAAAATAATTGTTGGTTTTATTCCCACTTTCAATATGTACCTTCTGTTTATAATTCATGTAAATAATCTGAGATATATTTGGTACTCGTCAAAATTTCTTTCTCTGAGATAAATAAATAATAAATAATGGATAATAAATTAATAATGGTAAATGTACATCCCGACCATTGCGCTAGTCCATGCTAAGAGTAATTTCAAACAGTATCCTAGTTCAAAAGACAATTTCAAAACTCGTCACTCTAGAAATCTTGGCATAAAATACTATTTGTTCATCTTCAGGATTCGTAACTGATATCAAATTTCTGTTCACCTAAAATCATTTAACTAACTCACATAATACAAGACATAGGATCGAAATATTATGGAATATAAGAATTTCACATTTAACATTTAATCTTTAAAACGTAATTGTTTTTCATTGTTTCGTTCTTCTACTATGGATTTTGACCACCTTTGGATTTCGTGAAATAACTCTTCTTTCTTTTCCTTCATCTTTTCCTCCAATATTTTGTCACTCTCACTAACTTTTTTTCTTTATTTCGTCTTACAAGATGTTCTTGGTTTTTATTGTTTGTACCTAACTCTTGAAAACCTTTATAGTTCCCTGATATTCCCTGTAAAAATGTTAATTTCCATAAAATTGTCATCTTTAATGTTCGTTGTATCTATGTCATTTTAAGTACTTATATTCATATACTATTTTAAAATGATAGTTACATGTTTTTTAGGTAATCTATACTTATGCATCCGGATTGAATATCCGTAAAAATTATTCACCTTTTTTTAATTGCATCTGAGAGTTTTTTTTGTCAATTCTATTTCTATATTTCTCTTCTTATTTTTTACATGTATAATAGTTTTATTCTAGGGAAGAAATTATAAAATACTTAAATGTACGTTTTTTTTGGTAACTGCAGTCCATACTCTAGTATAAAACCTCTGTCGCTTTCTTTATCCGTATGGTTGTAAAATATATTAAATATTTTACAGATATTCGTAAAATAAAACAAAAAAATTATTTTTACTTCATTATAATTCTGTTGCCAAGATGACAATCATATGATATCTCTCCAATAAAAACGCATGTTGCGTTGGTTTGTTTGTTGTATGTGCTCATATTTTTATTTTAGGTGATATATATATATATATATATTGACGCAGAGCGGATTACGTGGTGCGCCGGGCGGCTGCTCGCAGCCGTTGTTGAGCACTACCATCTAGCGGGAAAAATTGATGTAACAACAGTAAATAAATTGTATTGTGCACTAAAATCAGTACCTTTTTTATATTAAGAAGCATCAAGCACCATACTTCTTGATACGAAATACGAATGTTGTACATATATAATATTAAATGTATTAATCCTTTTACTTCATTATATAATACTTAATACGCTCACAAACATGAGGATACGAACCCGTCGAGGGTCCAGGCTAGATGATCGGACGAGCGAAGCGAGCCCTAACCAGCTGGTAAAAGGAATGATTTTCCTTTCTTTAATGAATATTATTTCGAAAACTATCAAGTTTCGTCCAAAGTGCTAATTGTCATCAGATTATTTTTGGTCATCTATATAACATTTGTTTTTCTCGATCTCGTATTATGGTATTCATTTTTTTTTTGTATAAATTGTAACATATTAGTAAAATATATCAATAAATAATCATAATAAAAAGCAACTATTCAATAAAACCGTATAATTCATTTCATTTAACAATTCTATGCCCCTAAACTGTTTAACGTGCTTCGAATATCGTTGTCGTTGTCAGAACTATAGCCATCAAAAAAATGTTTAAATACTCTTGAAAAAAATTTGATCAAATTTATTATGCATTATGTGTTTTTTCTTCCTTTGTTCTCTTCTTTGGTCTTGTTATTTTTTGTTTAAATTTTTACAGATACAAGTAGTAAAACTATTCTCTTTTAACCTGTAATTATGACTATTCTTTTTTGGCACGTCTAACATTTTTTTTCTTAATTTTTGTATACTTTATCCTTTTTGTAAACTTGAACTTTCACTTTTTATGAATTATGTTAGATCATCTGTCCATGGTTTACGCTTTTCTCTTTCTGATGATCCCTCAATTCAGTATTTTAATGAGGTATCTATCTTTTAATTCCTCGAACAAGCTTTTGATTTCTTTGTTTTATTATTATAATATGATGTAACAATAAAATAAAACTGATTTATTTTGTTGTTTTATTTTCTATGTAGAGATATTTATTAAGTCTGTGTTTTCAGTGAGATATTTCTGGGGATAAATAAATTGAAGTTGAATTTCAACTAAAAAATGAACCCTATATATTATATATAGACATTAAACCGACATGGTTATAAATGAGATAGCAAGTACAAAAGTTCTAGGTATTTTATATATATAAATGTACTAATGTAAACAGTTATGAATGGAATTTTCTATTGCTTCTACAGTCCTTGATATTCAGATTTCATCTAAAAATGAAGTTTCTTTCTAAAGGATGAATGAAGAAAAATTTATACAAAACATTGAAAGTATTAACAATAGGTTATCATACTCCGTGAAATGGAAGGTAAATAAAGGTTGTTGTTACATGTCAGCTTAAAATATATTATACGAAAGTAAATAAAATTAAAAAAAATATATAAATTAGTCAAATATTCTCATCTGAATAATTTCATTTCAAAAAAATATAAGGAAATAAAAAACGTATTTAAAAAAAATTAAGTATATGTTTCTCATTTTTTTCATAATGAATTTTGTTGTTAAAATATTGAATAAAATATCTTGTATTCCCTAAATAAAAACGAAATAGTCTAAATTGAATATATAAGCTATTACTTCAAGATAATGATAGCACCATACTGAATAATTTGCATTAATAATATTTAGTTTTACATTTATAAAAAAAATAATTTTAATTTGTATAAAAACCGAATTTATCAGTTTTTTGTTGATAAATTATAATATTTAACTTTTTTTTTATAGATTTATAAATTTTTATTTAAAATATATTTCCATTACATTTTTAAAATAATTTAAAATTAAAAATTAGAAAAATGATTTTAGGAGAAGCTCTATAATTTAGTAAGATAGAATTTGTGTAAATGTACGACATTATCTGACCTAAGTTTTATTCTTTATTTGTTTTTATGTTTCTAATTTATGTTTTTATGTTTCTACTTTCTAAGCCCTAAATTTTTAGGCTTACTATTTAAATCTTTTTATACTTCTCACTGCACGTTTTTGTTTCTCCTATAGAAAGATTGATGGAACATATCCTACCATGCACATTAAATACATAAAATATATAGTAAAATGGACTTACCTATTTTAGATATGTTTAAAATATTTCGTATAAATATTCTTATAATCTTTCTAAACAAATGCAATTATTAGTCATAATATATTTGAAATTTAAATCGCACAAATCAGAGTTAGTTTTCTGAAAGTAGTAGCGTTAATTTTGAAGTCAGTCTTTGTGATGCTCAGAGTAAAAATGTTATTTGTAAGTTAAAACATGATCTAAATTTTGGAGGTACTTATAAACTGATTTGAACCATACATTTAAACCACCTGAAGAAATCAAAGAAGAAAAAAATTTCTCATTAATTTCATTCATTCCCATTTTTATTTTTCATTTCCATAGTAACCTCTTCATAGGATGATTGTTAATCTTTAGAACGGCTACGCCACTTTCATGAGTAAAATCTCACAAGAAATTACCACAAATTTATAATTGAAGACTACTAAAACAATACCTTGAATAAACGTTTACAAGCATTTGAAACGTATGATTTCTTTCGTTATTTTAATTCACGTTTAAATATATAAAGAAAGAGATGTGTAATATGAACTAGTTTTTGTCTATAAAATTAACAAAAATAAAGTTGGGTTTAAAATTTTCTTATATTATGAACATACATATAATATTTTCATTAATCATACATTACTTTTAAATTGTCAAAACTAATTGTTTTCCTTTACAATTTAAAAGAAAAAGTTATTTTTATGTTTGGTTAGTCAAAATTTATAAACGTCTTATTTTTTTACACTTGTCTTTGTTTTTAACTTTTTTTTGTATCGATAAATTTTTTCTTTCAGATTAAATATACTGTAACAATATCTTTTTGACAGTATTTTTAAAATGAAAGAAAAATTTTATCGATACAAAAAAGTTAAGACAAGTGTAAAAGACGTAATTGTAAAAAGAGTATCAGGTGGGTTGGATAGTAATCAAGATTAAAAACTGAACAAAGATGGATTAATCTTTTATTATATAGTAATAAAATATTAAAATTAGAATATACAACAAACGAGAAAGGCAATTTGTATTATTTATTGAGGAAAAGTTTTTAAAATACATTAAATGTAGATAAAAACTGTGATATATCAGTTACAAGCAATGATGGTCCGGCTTCGCATGTGCTAGAATGGTTACTTTCGTTTCCATTCTCGGTCAGGGGATATTTAGTAAATGAAATATTTATCCGATCCCGTCTAGCCAGCAGGCTCTCCCCACTCGACCCCCTAAGTTCATTAAACTCAGGCTTGTAAAAATAGTATTAATTGCAGCCTGTTCAATTTACAAAAAATTGTAATTTTTTCAGAGCAGTAATTGGTCATACAGAACTCGAAACTTTGAATGATCTGAAGAATGCGGGTTTCAAATTAATCGGCCTCTTATCTTATATTAATCTTAAAAATATTATTCGAACGAGTAAAACTGTATTTTTCCTGGTATTTAGCGTCACCCGATAAACACCAGTAAAAAATGAACTTCGTTTCTCACTTTAGTGGTAGCGGCTGCATTTGTAGCGCTTTACACCATCGCACCCCTTCATAAAAAAAAAAAAACCGAAAATAGTTTTTAGATATTTATCTGAAGTGTATTTGCAAGGCCAAATCTAGTGGATATCTCATTTATTATAGTAGAAAATGGGGAAAATTTACAATCACTTTTACCTTTCTTCACTCCTTTCAAGGGATGAATTTCGTAAAATATAATAATTGGTTTTTAGATATTAATACGAAGATTACACATACAAAAAATCAATTTTATATCTTTATTTCTTACCGATAAATTAAAAAAAAAACTAATAGCCGGGTCTAAAAAAAATCAATCTCTTCAAACTCGGATTTTCAAAAATCTAAAAATTTGTATTTACATATATTCCTAGAAGATTACACACACCAAAAGTCGAGTTTTGAAAATGTAATAATGGTTGCTAGAGAAAATTAAAAAAAAAATAGCTGGATCTCAAAAAAAAATTCGAAAATCCATTTTAACCCGCCAAACTCGGTATATCAAAAAATCTAGAAACTGGTTTTTAATTATTCCTGTAAAGAGTACACACACCAAAAATTAAGTTGATATCTTCTTTTGTTACCAAGAGATGAAAGGAAAAAATTTCATTCTTACTCCATTCTAACCCTTTAAAGTTGGAATTTCTAAAACTTTCTTAATGACATTTACACCGTAAGAAGAACTTGTATACAAATTTTCATCAGTTATCTTTAGTAGCTTTTGCTGGGCGTTGATTATGAATCACTTACGACATGTTGTTTAATATGTATATAAATATGGGTTATACAAATTAAAATAATATTACTAAAAAAAGGAACATCATCTGCACATACGAATGATAAAACCAACTAATTACTAATTTGATAAAACCAAAAAACTTTCAAAGAATTTTTGAAGAAAAATTAAGAATTACTTTCGGTCGCATGGTGTGATTGATTGGGCGGTGAAAATGGATATTCTTTTCATTTTCAGATAAGAGCAGTACGAAAATATCATTCGCATAAAATCTGATCTCATATATGTAGGCCTATGGATAAAATTTGTGCCAAAATTCTCCAAAATTAACTGACCGAATTCATTGAAATTTAGATATGCTGTAATAGTGTATTTTTAAGTTGTGCTTGTGAAAATTTTATGAAGGTTAGTTGAGTCGTTCTTGAGTTACCCTCAGTTTAAATCAATAACAGACTAATTTAAGGTTTTAACCTCAATTTGAGGTTATGTAATTTTGAATTTGTGAATTTACAATACACGACTATGCATTAAATCACAATGGTGACTGAGCTTAAACGTAATGCTTGTGTTACGATCGTTATTTTTAATTATTTAATCAATTTACAATCATAAATTTAATTGCTTTTTTAACAGAAAATATATTTTAATATAACGTAAATAAAAAAAATCTTCCTTTTTTAGTTTTCTAATTTATGCACAAAAACTTTTTAGTTTCCTTGCACAAAAAATTATAAAAAATAATTGCACCAAAAGTATTATACAAAATACAATAACAAAAAGTTGGTCTTCTGGGGAAGAAACTACCATGAATTTTTACTTCCTTGTACTTTACAAGGAAGTATTGTAATCGAGAAAAATATTGGTTTTCAGAATTCAACGGAAATATCCAGTTTGACCATCCTTGAATCCATTTTGACTAGTTTCAACCTGACGTATGTACATACGTATTTATCTCGCATAACTCAAAAACGAATAGCCGTAGAATGTTGAAATTTTGGATTTAGAACTGTTGTAACTAGTTCTTCATCTCCCTGTTTGATTGCAATCGACTGGACCAAAAATGTACAAAAAAGCCCAAACTCGTTAAGTTTTGGATTTTGGACCTTTTCTGAACTACAACGATATATTATCATAAGTGGTACTTATTTTCTTTGATTATAACCAAATAAAATTACAGCCAAATAAAATTTTAATTAATGAAATATTTGAATCTTACAAGAGGAAGGCACAAGGGTTCGAGTCCGACTTCATTTCCTTTTTTTTAATATTAAATATATTAATTTATTAATAATTATTAACTTGGGATTATAAAAAAAAATTACAGTAAATAACCAATAATAACAATAAAAAAAAAAGAAGAAAAATCAGAAGTTATTAGTGAAATAGAATTTTTACTACTTTTAATTTTTTTTTAAATGTGTATGCGTAATTTGATAGGCGTAGAAGGAAGTCATGTGGTGTCCACATTAGATTTTAAATTTTATATTCATTTCAATAAAATCGAAATGGAAATTTGAAAATAAAGAATATTATTCAGTATATTTTACAAAATATTTTACTATTTCTTAGTTTTATTTTAGGTAAAATTTTAGTTAATCATTTTTCTTTTAATGTAGAATGAAATTTAGTGTAACATGTAAAAAAGTAAGTCACTTTGTTTGACAAAGATTTTCTTCATATCTGGTAGGTAAATTTTTCAAAATGTAGCGAGATTTAAATGGCTCAATCTACTTGTAGGTTATATAATATATAAATAAATACATAAATATAAATATATATATATATATATATTAAACTAATACGAGAGAGTATTACTAGTCTATTATTTTTTTTTTGTTTATTTTTTACAATTTATATCTCTTTTCTACTAACCAATAAAATGAAAAGGTACGTTATAAGATGGAAGTAAAAAAAAAGCGAATGTACAACTCTTTTGTAAGAGAGCAGCTAGTTCCAATTTAAATAGGAATTTTTCATATATGGGTTACATATAGGCTGTATTTGTATACCTACACAAATATACGAGTATTACATAAAATACTTCACTCATCCAGAATTTTGCGTTATCTGCTATAATATATCATACAGAAAATAAAGAATCTCATATTCTGAAAACTTCCAAAAATATTCGATTAGTTTTTTTGTTAAATAATAATTTTCTATAAATTATCATTAATAAATCTTTGGAATTAATATTATTTACGATGTATCATTTTTTATTTTATAAAAGCAGCTAAAAAAAAAATGAGGAAATTTTCAATTCCATCCGTATAATTTTATTTATCTTTTTTTTAATGTATCTTTTCTTTATGCCAAATGAACCTAGTTTTCAATGATTATTTTATATTGTGAATTACACATAAAAGTGTAGTTAGTTTTTTTGGAATAATTTAAAAGAATATGTTTTTTAACCAAAAATTATATTTGGGCATATTTTTCGATATTTCTTTATCGTTGCTTATTAATGGATTTTTATAGCGTAATTATATGTATGTTTATTTTTTTTGCTTGATGATTTCGCCACGTAAGCTTGAAGCTTGTGGAAGCTGACTGGGATACGAATCCGTGACCTCTGGATAAAAGGCTGAGACGCTATTACTGCTCCGCCGCGGAGCTCGGTGGGTTGAGATGTTAAATGTGTATTTCTCTGAAATATATTTAAAAATTATACGTTAAACTAATTCAGATTTCTAGATTCCCGAAGATTCTTAATCCATTCTTTGTAAAAGCATCAATTAGGTAATTTATTTTATTTTTTATCACGTACTTCTTAACACTATTGTTAACAGACAAAAATTAAAAATAAACCACGTAACACCAAATAAACTTAATAATTATAGTAGAATCAATCGTTATTTATAGTCGTATAACCATTTAAACTCATTAACGACTTATCAGTGAAATGTAACTGTTCCGGTAAACTTGTAGTCTTGAACAAATTCAGGCCGACCATTTCTTAGACGTTTGTTTAATTAAACCCTATCCACCAAAAAATACCGGTATCCACGATCTAGTATTCAAATCCGTAAAAAAAATTATCTTTATTAGGATTTGAACTCGTGACTTCGAAATCAGTTGATTTGCGACGACAGGTTTACAACTATATCAACCTGGTTGGTTATTTTATTTATAACTAAAAAATATAAAAATAAAAGTGAAAATTTTTAACTGATTTAAGTTTTTTTCTTTTTAAATAATAACTAAAAATGATATATACTATTAAACACAAAGTTAATTTGGGAGTTGGAAGGACCAAAGATGAAATTATGACATTTTTGGAATTTATTCTCCGCTCACCGACAGCCTAAAAAATAAAAACATTTTTTTTTTTACAAAATGCATTACTACTCTTTCAATGATTTGTTTTTTTTTAATAATCACTGGGTTAGTCTAATGGTGAACTCGCAATAACAAATCAACTAATTTTGAAGTCGAGAGTTCTAAGATTCAAATCCTAGCAAAGGCAAATTACTTTAAACGAATTTGAATACTAGATTGTAGATACCGGTGTATTTTGGTGGTTGGGTTTCAATTAACCATACGTCTCAGGAATGGTCGATCTGAAACTGTGTAAAACTATTACCCTTGATTTGCATTCATAGATATCATCCTCTGAAGTGATACCTTACGGTGATGAGACTAAACTGAAAAGAAGGAAAGATGATTTTTTAATAATAATTAAACTACCGTGAAATTTATTGTTTTCCTTTGAACGTTTGCTTAAATAGTCACTATTTACGATTTGGTCACTATGGAACGCGATAGAACATTTTTGTTTTGGTTTTTTCTGATATTTTCTCATTTTCCAACATTTCCAACATTTCACTGTGTCATTTCTTTCTTTCTCCCGATCATTGGTTCTTAATTCATAGTTTTGTTTTTTTTTATTTTGTCACGGAAACTTTCCAGTTTCTGATTTTTTTTTTCAATAAATTTCTCTATAACTTAATGGATTTCCTCTTCGTAGATCTGTTTCGTCATAGATTTTTATGACTTCTGAGAACCAAATTAAGTTTTTTTTTTTGGTTTTCGAAGAATTCAAATACTTTCTTTGTCAATTTATTATTTTTTTTTCTTGAAATGTGCGTAAAATATTGTTTCCTTCGTATCTAATTGGAGATTTTTTTTGAATATTTTGGTATATTTCCGAATTATTTTTTATTCGCCTGGTTTCATTTTCTTTTGTGAGTCTTTTAATTGTTCTTCCTCTTTTTTGTAATTTTTCTTATGTATATACATTCCTATGCGTAAAGAGTTTTTTGGGGATTTGATTACTATGTTTGTGTAAATAAAGAGAAATTTTATGATATAGATTCTTTTGATTATTCCATATGCTTCCTCTATTTAATCAATTCTTTTATGGATTGCCATTTTTGTAAGTCATTTTGTTAGATTGTTTTTCTTAAATATTAAATTTTTTTAGTTTTTTGAAATTTCCCATGTCT
Organism: Lycorma delicatula; assembly: GCF_047948215.1. Taxonomy (NCBI): domain Eukaryota; kingdom Metazoa; phylum Arthropoda; class Insecta; order Hemiptera; family Fulgoridae; genus Lycorma; species Lycorma delicatula. The sequence goes on along the minus strand of NC_134464.1, from coordinate 69,652,876 downwards.
ATTTTCAAATTTCATCCCTACATTTTTCAAAAAGTCAACTTTTGAATTTTTATATTTGTCAGGAATTTAGGTTTCTTACATGATATTTTGTAATTCGGTTTTTCCACTATTTACTTGAGAAAATTTAATTGCGTTTCTGCCCATTCAACGTGTTGGCTTAAAAGTGCCAAAAATCATCCGTGAATACAAAACAATTGTTTTTGATTCCTTTTGTTTTCATTTCGAGGATTACTTGAAGGATTTCTAATCCATTCCCTTGTCGGATTTCGGTTTATATCAGAAATTATTCGGAAATTTCGTTCAGATCAGTTCTTTTTTTATATAAAAGAATGTATAAATACGCAACAAAAAAATTATATACTGTTTGTTTCTTTTATATTTAAAATTTTTATTTTGCGTTTCTATTAGTTCCTTAGTGGTTTAAAGATGTCGAAACATTGCCTTTTGTATCGAAGTAGCACGCTTACGTATGTCTGATAGGACTTAAAGAATGTATAATTATGTATGTAATGTATTCATATTATTTTATAAGAAAGTGTGATCCTGCTTTAATACGACCTACTAGAATTTTATCTTTTTTTGTGAGTTTGTGATGCAGTTTCCTTTTGAAAATGTAATTTATTAAATTACACTATGTTTACAGAATTATTAGTATATTTATATTTGTGCATAAGGATTGACATAACGAAGAAATCATATTGTAATATACACGTTCATTGATAATATCAAAGGATTAACAGTATGACAAAGTTATGAAAATATCACTACATATACGTACCTTTTTTTAGCGATGGTTAAAACTGATGTTTTATCTTTAGTGGTTGACGTTGTCATCGTCCTGATAGTGTTTACCAATAGCGACAGGTAAATAGATAGAGTATTATTTATGGCTAAAATATCCGTTCATGTAAATATAAATCATGTAAATGCTCTTTTGTTTACTTCTAACAATTCACTTAATTAAGCTTGTTAAATCACATTGTAAATACCTTGCAACTTCAGTTCCATGTTGACTTTTTATTACTTTAATGACAACTCCTGTAGTGAAGTTTTTTAATTTTATTTTATTTATGTGATTTTATTTTAAATTGAATTATACCGAAATTAAACGACTGGCACTATGTAGGGATTCTTGGAGAGCTGCATCAAACCACTCAAATGACTGAAGACAAAAAAAAATTATTAATTATTTATACATATATATTTTTAATATCAAATATAATTGTGTTTCTATTTAATGGATTTTGTATTTTCTTATATTGTATTTATTTAAAGTGCAATGCCGATCTCCATGGCGTAATGGTATTGTCTTAGTCTTCCATCTGGAGATCCCGAGTTCAAATCCCGGTCAGGCATGGCATTTTTCACACTTAGAAATTTATGTTTTTATATTCCTACGGACGAGCTTCTTTGTAAGCTACTGTAGTTAATTAGTTCTTCAGACAAAAAAAATGGAATTTATTATTACAAAGATAAAAATAAAAAAGTAAACCATATAAAAATGGGTATTATTTCCAGTGTTTATCATCACGATAAAAAATTGTGTTAAAATTTTTTTAGGGGTTTAAAACATTTTCGATTTCTCAGAATTCCAATTTTTTAAAAATATCCCTGGATTTCTATTTTTGTATCTTCTGCTGATCTTTTAAAGATTATTTTAATCAATTCTTCTTCTCTCATTATATATTCCAGTCAGTTAGCTTCCCTATTCTGCTTTGTTTCTTAAGCTTTTTATTCTCGTTCACTCTCCTCATTACTTTTTAATTTTTCATTCTGTTTGTCCTTTTAATATTCTATAATCTTCTCCATGCTCATATTTCACATGCCTCTAGCTTTTCTTTTTTCCCTTTTCTTAATGCTCATGTTTCAAATTCATACAGAAATATACTTTAAACATAATCATTTACATGACGCTTCTTTTCGTCTAACTATATCTTCTTTAATAATATATATATTTCTTTCTATTAAACGCTTCCTTAGTCATTGCTGTTTCCACTTGTAATTTTTTGTTAGCATCGTACTTAAATATTTATACTGTTTTAATTATTAATTTTTCTTCTTTTATGAAAATATTATTATGTAGGCTTATTATCTTCTACCATTACATTCTATCTTAAAGTCTTCTAATTTTAAAGTCATCAGTGTTGAATAATCTACACTTAATCTTCTACAAATACTCACATTATTTTGTTTTCCTTCCTTCTATTTTATTTTACTTCTTCTTTTTATAAATACATATATAATGATGGAAATTCAAGCATAAGGTTACAAATATAATTCATGTAGATAGTTTAGAATTAATTTTATATTTTAATAAATAAATCTTTTATTCTGATCAGTACATATTAAAAAATTATATAGAAAATCTTGTTGGTTTTGCCGGAAGTTTTTGAAATTCAGACATTAAGGGTCGGACTTTTATTTAAAAAAAAAAAAAATAAGATTAAAAATATTGAAAAAGTATAACGTTCATGAGACTGATGAAAACAATTGATTTTCAATTTCGGTCCAAAATATGATATTTATGCAAAAGCGACTTTAATAATACTGTATTATTATAATATTATAATAATAGCGACTTTATAATAATATAATATTATAATAGCAACTTTAATTTTTTTTCGTGCTTTTTAAGACACGAAAAAAATATTAAAATATTTTTTTTAGAAATAAAAATTAAAATAGTCAGAGCCAAAAACCATAATATATGTTTTTTAGAGGTAGGAAATAAATTTTAAGAAAATATATTTTAATAATATTCATATAAAGATTAAGTAAGCTTAACAAGTATGCTGAAGTAACGTTTTCTCTAAATCTAATACCTCCTTCAATAAAGACTAAAATAAATGAAAAGAAAATTTAAAAAAGATTATTTGCATTTTAGGTCTGAGAATCTTTCTTTTTCCTGTTTAGCCTCCGGTAACTACCGTTTAGATAATTCTTCAGAGGATGAATGAGGCTGATATGTATGAGTGTAAATGAAGTATATGTAGTCTTGTACATTCTCAGTTCGGCCATTCCTGAGATGTGTGGTTAATTGAAACCCAACCACCAAAGAACAGCGGTATTAACGATCTAGTATTCAAATCCGTATAAAAATAACTTTAGTAGGACTTGAACGCTGTAACTCTCGACTTCCAAATATCAGCTGATTTGGGAAGACGCGTTAACCACTAGACCAAACCCAGTGGGTTCTTAGGTCTGAGTCTATAATGATTAAAAAAAAAGTTTATAATGATTAAAAGAGATTTAGATATCACTTAAAATGGGAAGTACAAACTTTCAATTGTTTTTTTTAATTATCTAAATAAAAGGGAAATGGAGTGAAAGACCAAAAACAAAAATATTTTAATTTTAAGAGGTGAGGGTTGTTTTTTTTTTTAAAAAAAACCTTTTTGAATTATTTATTTATTCATTTTAGGTAACAAATTTTCTTTAAAAATTTTGTTTAAAATATATCTTAAGAAAATCAAAATTGTTTTTTTCGTGATATTTCCCTACCTCTGGACGAATTAAAAAAAAAAATAATATGATCAGTGTCCCATATATAGAAATAATTGACCCAAATTTGAAAAGAAATCAGTTTGGTCAATCGTGAACCGTGCGACAAACAGACGTACATACGTACATAAATACATACATATTTATTTTTTTGGCTCAGATGAACTTGTTAAACCCTAAAACGTAAATATTTACAATAAACCCGATAGATAATGGTTTTTCATTATCATCGTACTTTCCCTTTTAATGCAGCTATTCAAATTATATTTCTTGGAAAATTTAAAATAAATGTGATTGAAGTCCACATTAAAAATCACGTAAAATAATATTAAGGTAAATAAATATTAGAAGAACGAAAAAATAACTCACAATTCAAAAGGTACAGTGAAAAGATATTTGAGCACGTGTGTACACGTTAATTGAGGTAAAGAAATTTCAGGGTTTTTTACAATTCTTTAATCAATGATACTTAAAAATTCATTGATAGAGTAATATTATTTCAGTAAAATAAAATCTTTCTATTCTGTTTAAAATGTTTTTTTTTGCCGCTGTGTTTATTTAGTAGATTACATAAGAAAGCTACCTAATTTAATGGGTACCCTGATTCGACTTCCAGAAAATTTCGACATATCTTCGCGTTTCATATTCACTACACCCCAAAACCACCGTCAGTTCAAAAGTTATATATATATTTCACTTTCTTGTGGACACATAAACTGCCGTAATTATGCGCCAATCACTTTCAAATTGATACATAAAACATAAAGATCTCAGTTCGTCAATGGGAAAAATTGGACCATGGTGGTGGAAGTGGGGGGCTTTTTCAAAAAAGCAAAATATAACTCTCTTATTAAGTAAAATATCGAATTCGTTTAAAGTTCCTACTATTCTTTGAATAAGGGCCTAAAACTTTAAGTAAAGTTTTTTGATATCACCAACCATTGGCCAAAGGGGTGGAAAAAATGGGATTTCGAAGACAAAAAAAATCATATCTCCCTTAATAGGCACAGTATAGAATCGGTTTAAGTGATCGTTAGTCCTCTAAACATTACCTAAAAACTTTTCTTTGAAACAATTTTTGATATGACCAACCTTACGGCAAGGTATAACCAAAATATTGCTGGAATTATAAGAGGATGGGGCTTGTCGTATGCTAACTATACAACCATTGTCATATTGAGTAAATTTTAAGTTTTTCTTAACTTTAAGGTGGGATTATTTTTTATCCCCTGCTTAGCACCGGTAAAATTTTCCTCCGCCTTTCGGCGTGCTGAAAGTGATTTTTTTAATTTATAATCGGTTCCAATTTACCGGAAAAATAAGTAACTTTGAATACAAAAAAAAATTCCCTTTCGGCACGCCGGAAAGCGGAGGTAGATTTCATCGGTGCTCAGTAGGGGATAAACCCATACACATATTTAGCATAGGACAAGCCCATCTTCTTACAAAATTTTTAGGTAATGTTTAGAGGACTAACAACCACTTTAAACTGATTTGATACTGTGCATATTAAGAGAGGTATGACTTTTTTGTCTTCGATACCACATTTTTTCCACCCCCTTGGCTAATCACCAACCTTTATTTAGATAATTTTTAGGCCCTTATCCAAAGAATAAGGAACTTTAAACGAATTTGATATTCTATTTAATAAGAAAGTTATAGCGATATTTTATTTTGTCTGTTTCGTGTCCACAAGAAAGTGAAATATATATAAGTATAAACTTTTGAACTGACGTTGGTTTTGGCATCTGGGGGATGTGAAACGCGAAGATATGTCGAAATTTTCCGGAAGTCAAATCATGATACCCATTCATAGCTTTCTTATCTATCTAAAAAGGAACTGCTAACACTTTTTTTATTGTTTATACAGATGTTATAAGTTTCCTTTTAAATTCATGTTTTCTGTTATTTAATATTGAATTTTTATTAATTTTAAATATATTTTTATAGTTCTATTTAGAACCCATTATTGAGTACTCTGACTGAATTATGTGTAGTTTTTATTTTAAGGGAGTTCTTGCTTTAATATCGTTAAATATCATCTTTTCTTTACGAAGTTTTTTTTTTTCTAATTGTATGAAATCAGAAATACTAATTATTATTTTCTCCGAAATTAAGCAGAAGAAGCAGTAGCTTGAAAAATGACCAATAACCGAAAATCAATAATAAAAACTGTTCATACTGGGCTATAAGAACCGATATTTTCGTTTTTGGGATGAAGATAGGAATACATTTTTACGCTAATCGAAAATGAAAAAATTCGAACTGTGTATAATAATCAGTCAGAGGTAAATGAGCATAATAATAAAATTTTGGCAATAATGGATGAAGTAGAGAAAACTTCGATTTTCATGCGTTTAAGAAATTTGATTATAAAAGATGGTTTATGCAATGGAACGAGGCTTGTTAAAAAATGGAGAATAATGTTTAAAGTGAAAAATTTTGAAAAGTCTTTAAAGTTTATATTACAAGACTAACTTTGATTATGAGAATACACAGGGGTTTACATTGAAGAGACTTCGGTTTCCTTTGCGATTAGCTTTTTATATGACGATTAATAAGTCTCAAGGACAAACTTTTGAATTGGTTGGTAATGCTTGGTGAAGTTTCTGGGCATGGACAGTTGTATGTTGCGTTATCAAGAGTAAAAGCATGGAGTGGAGTGAAAGTGAAATTGTCTCCAGAGCGTAGAGATGAACGAGTGAAAAATGTTATTTTTAAGAAACTTTGGGTTCTAAATTGATAAGTGGAACAGTGATTTTTGTTTATTGAAAAGAAGAATTTAAAAGTGCAAGCGGATATTTTGTTTTGAAGTTATTTTTGTTTTAAAAAGCGCAAGATGATGACCCATCCTAAAACGTATCTCCTAATAAGAAAGGGTGCTTAACTGAATGATGATTCAATGGTAATTTTGAAGGCCGGTATTTTAAATATAATAAAACAGTTACCTCAAGGTTTTTGTTTGTACGTTTATTTTTATTTATTTACTTTTTTTTTGTTTCCGTATGGGGAGAAAAATTTTCTGCCAACCGATGTCGGGGCTCTCATCCGCTAAAAAACCTCCTGTCTGTAGGTTTATTAATAAACTTCTATATTTTATATTTAATAAATAAATTTGATATATTTTTATATTTATAAATAAATTTAAATTATACTACATAATATCATAAACTCCGTCGCCTATGCCTAAACCGATCTAAACCAAGTTTAATTGGAACGATTTTCTGATATTTCTTCGTTTTTCCTTGATCAATTTTCATCATTTAAAAAAAAAATTATACAAGTAATCAATTTTGGACACATAATAATCTCATTCCGAGACAGCGCCCGCCAGGAAGGTCTAGCTCCACTGCGGAGGGCGGTCCGTAGCCACGCCGGGAGAAGCTAGTTGTATACTAAACAGATTAGTTACAATTATCCATGATCTAGGACAAAAAGAGATTACTACGATAGTATTATTATAAAGCGTTGATAAAATTTGTTATTCATAGAACGATTTCAATGTGGTTCTGTTTTTAATTATTTTTCTGTGTTAACTATAATCCCTGTATGATACTCACTCATCTTTTAAATTATCTAATTCCACCTACTCATTCTATTGCTAATGTACCCACTTAACAAAAAAGCTCGTAGAGTTTCACTAATTAATACATTCCTGAAAAACATTTGAATAAAAATGGATTTAAATATAAATGGAAGTATCTGAAACTTTTTTCATTGCCTTAATTAAAAAGTTTATTTTTGTTATTCTGATGAAACAGTTTTATTAAAATTGTATTCAGTAATTAAAAAAGTAATGAAATTTTTTTCATTTATATAATCAAAATATTTTATCCGGATTAAAAAGCAAAATATTTTCTTTTTCAAATCTAATTCTGATTTTTATTACTTTTCATTTCTTATTAGTCTCACGGCTTTATATTGAATTAAATAAAATTAAAAAGGTATACATAGACTCGTTAATATATTTATAAAACTAATTACAGTATTTATAAATTGTTTCAATTATCAAATTAAAAGAAACTAATAGTGTTAGTTTACCCGTTTGAACTTTATGTGTGTTTGTTTTGGGATGTATGGGTGGGTGGTTCAAAAGTACATTTTTATTTTATAGCTCCATGTATAATATGAGTTAATTTTTGTCAAATGAATATAAAATTTTAATTCTGTTCACTGATCATTGCATTCTAGTCACAGTGAGAACAGTTTTAATTAAAATTAAACCAAAACTTTTACAATATATTTTTTGGTATTGTAACAAATTTAAAAATTTGATTCAGTTTTATTTTTTTGATAGTATTATTACGTATGTTTTTATGTTTTTATGTTTTTACATTTTATGTTTTTTTTTATTTCTAATTTAAATAATATTCTGTAAATTATTTTTTATGTTTGCTTTCTTTTTGTCTCACAAATCGTGTTTTTTAGTTTATTAAGTAATTAAGGGAACACAAATAAATTACATTTCAAAAAGCGCGTGAATAAGAATTTCTAGCAATAAATAGTACATAATTAAATAAACCTACAGTGTTCCACGAACAAACAGACAAACGTTCAGGACATACTCTACTGTTGAAACTAATGAAAAATGTTCATATAAACATAGGTCAGTTCGAGGTACGGCTAGCCAGTGAAAGCTTTCGCTCGGGTTTCAATTCTTCTAATAAAAAGAAGCTCTAGTGCAATTTTTGGGACCCAAATTAAGGAGTAAAGTTGATGGTAATTTGACCTGAGAAACAGGATAAAACAGGACCTAGAGTTGTAATTCCAGTATTTTTAATGATATCCGACGTAAAACACAAAATTCGGTGTCGAAAAACAATTTTTTTGCCCTGAGGTAGACAATCCCCACGTCCGGAACACAACATCTACGTTCCACGTCCAGGGCGGCAACAGGTGTACCTTCGTACATTACATATAGCTGGCTAACGGGGTTCCGAGTGAATTCCTCGGTTATGCTTTGTTAAGTTTGACCTGGTTCCAACTTCAGGTCACTAAACGGACTGGATTTTGGCTACCTGCAGGAAATGGAATAATAAACGATTTTGGAAATGGATTCATACCGCTCTTAGAGCTGGCGATGTGGCGACCAGGGTCAATGTTATTGCAGGTGTAACGGAGACCCTTCCGTTGTCCACATGCCCCCTGCGATGGCAAGCATGTAGCAATGGTGCCCATGTATGTCGGTGCATGGGAGCTCTGAAAGCTTCGGTGAGTAGGAGCCTGGAGTCAGTGCAGAGACTGCGCATCCGCTCTCTGCCAGGACATATGCCGGTTCCACCGGAGTACCGGATCGGACTTCCAAGGTTAGTAGCCCTGGAGTGGGGGTGTACCCCGGCGGCTAGCCTTGCTACAGAAGGGATCCACTGTTAATGAATATTGAACAATAAAACGTGGCAGAGGGTGCACGTAAACACCCTCGTTTAGAAACCGCCGATTCGCCACAAGCGAAGAGGAAAAAAAGTAAGGAGAGTGATAACATGAGAAAAGATGCTGATAAAATCAGTAAAGATTTAAGAAGAGCTTTGTTTGGAAATAATGTTCCCAAACCAAGATTTTTGGTCATTACGAAAGAGAATGGTAACTTCCAAAAGGTAAGTCCATTCTTAATTGCTAGAGAGATTACAAATTGTGCTGGTGGTCCTGTCAAGGAAATCCGTAAGACGTTTAATGGATTACATGTCGAAACTATCAACGACATGCAAAGCCAGAAAGTCCAGGCGTTGAAGAAGATCGGTGAATTTGCGGTTACTGTCCAACCGCATAGTACACTTAATTCATCCAGAGGAGTTGTTTGCCGAGGTCTTCTTAACTGTACTGAAGAAGAAATAGTGCAGAAAATGTCTAGTCAAGGAGTGACACATTGTCGCAGACTTACTATGAGACGAAATGGTGAGATTCTTCCTTCGGCCTCTCATGTTTTGACATTCAATAGGCCAAATCTTCCTGAAAAGGTACGAGCTGGCATCCATCGGCTTGATGTACCGGCATTTATTCCGCAGCCGATGAGATGTTTTAGGTGTCAACGTTTCGGACACACTGCAGCTAGATGTGAAGCGCAGGAAATTTGTGTATGCGGAATGAAGATACATGAGGGTGATCCATGTAAAGACCCTCCAGTCTGCATTAATTGTAAAGGGCACCATAACTGTCGATCTAGGAACTGCCCAGTATACAAATCAGAAACAGCCATTCAGGAAGTTAAAACGCTTCAAAAAATCAGCTACCCTGAAGCGAAGAAGATTGTAAACTTATGTACACCTAGACCATCGACTACATACGCAGAAGCAGCTGCTGCTCCCCCCACACCTAAAATCAACGTGGAGCAGTTGCTTAATACGATGGCACCAAGTCTCGCAACAATGATAGAAAGAATCATTGATTCCAAGATCGAGTCGACTCATCAGACACAACAAAGTAAACATGAGAAGGCTCATTCCCGGACTGACGTCGCTGGCATAAGACCCGTACCAGCGCAGTTTAAAAAACCGGTAAAATCTTCGATTATATCTCCATCAATAAACGTAATGAAGAAAAATCTTGATTTATCCGACAAAGATCAAAAGATCACCCCGATGACGAGTCATATGGCTAAGGATACTGTGACAAGAGTACAGGAAAAATCTGCGTCAACCAAAATGGAGGTGCAAGTAACTATCGAAAAAGCATCAGACAGAGACGATAATAAAACTGTACGTACAGAGGCCCCAAAAGCTCAGAGAACAACTGTGGTGAGAGCATCTGTATCAGCTGGCCCAAGCACAGCCTTAGACATTGAATCAAGTTCATCAGCCGCCGAAAGTGCATCGGTTGCAAGTTTAGATTCAATTGCAACGATGCTCACAGCAACATTGAAGCTTTCATCACCTGATGTAAGCCGGCGAACGTCATTGGCGTCAGAAAGAGAAGACGATGCCATGTCCGAAGCCTCAGACACACTGTCGTCGGAAGTTGAGGCCGTTCGCAGAATGGAAAAACGGTGTAAAAAAGGATGGCCGAAAGGAAAGCCTAGAAAGTAATTTTATTGGATCAGAAATTATAAGGAAAAGTAAAATTTTGATCATTTTTATTGACACATGAAAATGTGAAATATTGAACCCTTTTTTATTTTTTTATTTTTTGAACTGGGATGGGGCTAATGACCAAAGTAGTCGATGCCCCTAAAAACCTCAAAAAAAAAAAAAAAAAAAAAAAAACAATTTTTTTAGGTTTGTAATAAAATAGCTTTATTAAATGACCAATAAATGTGAAAGTAATAAAACTTGTAGAGAATTATTGTAAAACCGCAGTACAATGTAAATAAAAGTAGACAGAAATTCGTATTATTCTTTCTGTACCTAATAAAACATTATTTTTAATATATCAGTTTGTTACTAAATCCCCGAGCAAAATATTTCGCAAGCTGTAACTGGAAAACAATGCGTTTCTAGACCTATACGAAAATTGTTTCATTATTTTCATCAGAAAATATGTCATGAATGGTTCTCCGTTTCTAATGGGACACTCTTCATATGTACATAATAAAATACATACACATAAAGTCTACATAAATACACTTGGAATAATTAGGATCATGAAAATTCAAAACAGTCAAAACTCACAACAGTCTAGTGAAAACAGAAAACCCAGAAAGAATGCACAAAATTATTCAAAATATATACAGATAAACAAAATAGTAGCGTAACAAGTCCGTGGAAAGAAATAGAAGGCGCTAGGCTCCTAACTATAGCTTAGTAAAGAAGTTTGTGCTCATATCTGGCTCCACCACTCGTGGCACCTATAAAAGACCGGTACCAGCACAGAGAAGACATTCCGTCACCGACCACCACCTGGAGAAGATAAAAGACCAAGAAGAAGTTCCCTGGCCACCCCAACGCAGGATCTCCACCGGAGCATCCCAACCCCGTAGGAGAAGACACCCTCCTTGTGACGCTTTCGGTCGCCATCCCCCCCCCCCCATTACCTTGCTGCCACCGTTCACTGTCGGAGCAACAGGTCTGCCAAGAGCTAACTCCCAAATCGTGCTGGAAAGGTGCACAAACAGCCCTTTCCAGGACGATTAGTCTATATATCTCAAACAGCTCTTTTCAGTGCTATCATAAGGTTCTAAAATGCCACGTGCCGTCAAAGCCATTCCGTGACAAAATAACTATAGTCATTTTCTTTAGATAATTTATTCAAAATCATTCTCATTCTTATACCATCTCGATTTATCCAAAAAAATATCGATATTAACATATCTAACAGAAAAACAATTTACATCAATTAAATTTAAATAAATTACTAATAATATTAATTAAAATTTTCAAAAAAGAGGAAGGAGAAAACCGTTTGAATTGTAAATTTCGGTCTCTAGAAGGGAATTTCCTGTTTTATTTTCATATATATATTTTCTTAAATCTGCGTCACTATCAAACATTTTTTTTGTTTTTAATCTTTAAAAATGAGTATGAAAACCGGGTAATTTTTTGTTTAAAAAGTTAAGTTATTCAAACCAAATAACCAGTATTCTCATATTTTAATTTGTAGTATAATAAAAACATTGAATAATTTGAATATTTTATTATGCATTGACAAATTCTACTTTGTCCAATTTCATAGAAGGAGATGCTTCTTAATTCAACCCGTTACTGTATATATTTTTTTAGTTTAAATATGTTCAAGCATTACTCTTTAGCAAATGATAGATTTTTGTAATTTTCTTACTTTTTTATTACCTTAAAAGTCTTTTGTTATATGAAATGTTGCTCTAGGGAACTTGTAACTTTTCTCTCTATAATGTTTTAAAAGAAAAATAACAATGTCTTCGTAATGTGTCTTTTTTATGACTTTTTCATCATTATCTAAAATTTTATTTTTGTAGCGTAATGATCAATGATTTTTCAAAGTATTTTCATAGAAAATCAAAATTAAAATTATTATTTATATTAATGCTCTTCAATGAGTCTTAAACCAATATAAGTAATATCTAACGTGAGCCATAGCTCTTGTTAAATGATATGATATTTTGAGATGGTTTGTATGTGTTACTTTTTTGTTTTATCTACGTTTCATAAAAAGGCATCTATTTTTGTAGACCTTTCAATAATTTAAATTAAATTAAAACTAAAAGAAATATGAAATAAAATAAACAAAGAAAACGGAATATAAGAATTAAAAAAAAAACTAATTAATTTTTATTAGATTTCATTATTTGAAGTCGACACTAAATTTAGTTTACTAAATTTGTAGTACGCAATCTATTTTTAAAAGACAAAATTTAAAAAACATCAATAAAAATGTTTTTAGTGTCCATTTTTTGGAAGGTTTAGTTACAAAAAAATTTTTTTTTGTCACTTTTTTAAACATGAACTTCATCTGAAAATATATTTTCAGTTAAAATTCAACAAATTAAATTTTAAAATATAAGATCAAAAAATAATGTTTACTTCTGCATTCCAGAAAATATAACCACTCACTCAGTAGCCGTTACTAAAAGAGTTCTTCTAAATTCGCTTTTTTATTTTTATCAAAATTTAAGTACGTAACATTTTATAAAAAAAATATTTTTTTAAAATAGATATTGACTAAGTTTTAAATAAAAACAAAACAGACATAACATTTTTTTTTTTAATTTATATTAAATAATTCAATTTTAAAATTACCAAAAAAATATATTCTTCAGTTATCGATTTAAAATTTTGATTTTAAAATATGTCTCAAATTTTAAGAAACTAACAGTAATGTATGCATTAGGTCAGCGGCAATTTCCAAAATAAAAATTTAGTAAGCAATTGAATGCGAAATATTTTTCTCTTTTTAATACACTTTTTCAATTTTATCAGTTTTCATCATGGAAACTTACAATAAACAAATACAGCGAATGTAAAATATAATTTTCCAGCAATTTTGAAAACTTATTTTTTTATATAAAAGAGTGGACATCAACAAGTACAGTCATTAAGTCCGGCGGAAATTGGTAGCGTATGAAAAGATGCCGTGTGTGACCAGGATTCGAGCCCGGGACCTCCGTCGAAATGCCGAGACGCTTTCTACTCAGCCGCAGAGGTCAGCTTACGTTAATAAATCCAGACATATACGAGTATATATATATTTATTTTATGTATAATTCATTTATTTAATATTTTTTCTGGTCGAAGGGGATTTTTCATTAAATATCGGGATTGTTACAGAATTACAGGAGGTTTGCACGAAAAAGATTTTGGTCAAATAGCTGCTAATTTAAAAAACTTTTTTTTTAGAAATTTTAGTGAATTTTTTGGGGCAAATAGATGAAGAAAGAAGCATTTGGAAAAATATGGTTAAAAGAAGAGACAGACTTATTAGCCCACATATTAAGACATCCTAGAGCAGTCGCTTTAATATTGGAGGGACAGATAGAAGGAAAAAATTGTGCAGGCAGGCAACGTTTGGAATATGTAAAGCAAATTGTTAGGTATATAGGATGGGGAGGTATACCAAAATGAAACGACTGGCACTGGGTAGGGATTCTTGGAGAGCTGCATCAAACCAGTCAAATGACTGAAAACAAAAAAAAAGTGAAATATAATTCAAAATAAAATTTATTATCACTATTATTTCTTTATTATAATTGTGTTTATCCAATATATTTACAATCGACTCCTTAAGTGGAACCATAAATAAATCGTTTGATAATAAGCACGTAAGGGGTTCTTCAGGAACACCCATAATAAGTAATTCATAATAATAGTTACCAACAAGCAGCAATCTTAAAGTACATCAGAAAAAAATATTTCTGCCAACACTTCATTGTCCATAAAAAACAAAATATTAATAAATAATGTACTGAAACAAAAAAAAAATAAAAATAAAGAAATAAAGTAAACAAGAATAATATCACTAGATTTGCCACTGTCATTGATCAAGCTGTCATTCAGTAGCCCCTAAGTCAAGCACATGGAGACGTTTCAAACTTCGGACGTTCCTGCTGTTATCAAGCAGATTGATTGTTAAACGGCTAACGTGATTTTTAAGTCGTTGTTCCTATTTAACACTGCGCTGTCTCACAACTTCAAGAACAATCGGAAGTTCCAGGTATTCATGAATTTCATCATTCCGTGTGAACAATAGTGCCTCTGCAAATGCTCTCGTTACTTTGTTCTGGAACCGTTGTATGATATCTATGTTACTATTACTTGCTGTTCCCCACAACTCCAAGCCATAAATCCAGATTGGTTGTAGGATAACTTTGTAAATCAGAAATTTATTGGACAACGTGAGGCATGATTTTCTCCGTAGCAGCCAATGCAGGTCCCTAAAATTCATGCTCAGTTGTTTTGTTTCATCCTCACGTGACAGACCCTGATCAAACGCCGAGCCCCAGGTCAAACGCCGATCTAGGTGAAGTCCTAGGTAGCGCACATTCTCTGTTTGTGGAATCAAGACAATATCCATGTACATTCTTGAACAGTCACCCTTTCGCATGCCGAATGTGACATGCTTTGATTTATTCTGATTAAAGTGAATCTTCCATTTTTCCCCCATTCGCAGACAATGTCAATTGCAGATCCCGTGAGGCTAGGTCAGTGTCTTTATTAACGTCAAGGATAGCAGTGTCATTGGCAAGTTTGGCGACGATACAATACAAGACCTACTACAGATCCCTGAGAGACACCCGACCTAATGTCGAAAAATTTCGATAACTCATCATTACTTCTTATCTGAGAGAAACGTCCCTCAAGATAATAATTCTGTAAGACAAGGTCGTAGGGTTAAAAAAAAAAATTGTTGAGGAAGTTTTGTGTACTTGTATATAAATCTATTATGAAAAATTAAATACTTTAATTCGATTAAATAAATTACGCTAATATTAAATTAACTATTAATATTTAAATTAAAATATAACGGCAGTCGGTCGTATCATAATTACCAATTTATAACACGTTTATAGCTTATAGCTACAAACCTGACAATGCAAAACGGTTGATATGTATATCGATTCTGCCTGTTAATGTCCACTTTCATACTCTAACATTACTAATACTAGTATATAATTTACATAGTCAAATATACTGTATTAAATATAAACTAGTATATGATATACAACTACTGATACCGTTTATGTTAATATATTCACGTACGTTTGTACTTGTGTTTGTGAATTTATATTTTATGTTACATGTGTATCTCATACGTGAAGATTTAACATATGCAAATGGTTGAGATGAACTGTAAGGAGATGTGGTAAAGTTTGATTAATTTATTACCACCTACCATGTATTACATTTTCACCTTACCAGCATTAATTTTGCATGTAGCAGGTAGTTTTGTTTAGGTAGAAAGGATTAGTAGGAATATAAATTTCTATTAGATTAACGTCATATAAATAATGTACGCATTCTTATATATATATATATATTAAGGCTTTTATCTCTTACGTTTACAGATTTTATTATAATCCTAAAATGAACAAAAAGTAGGGAAGTTATGTTCCAAAAACTTTTCCTGCTATGAATTTTTAAATTTCTTCAACAAACATGATCGGTGATTGAATGTTAAAAAATTGTGTACCATCCCCATAAAATAATACTATATTAAACCTTAAAATTAAATAAACTTGAATAAATAAGTTGTAAAAAGCAGAATGGATACGCAAATAATAAAATGTATTTAAAAACTGAGAAAGGAAGTCTTCAAAAAGAAGAAGAAGTATATTACTATGTAATAAACATTTGGACTTAAGAATTATGGAAAAAAATTTTATTTACGCAATGTCTTTTTGTATGAAAGTGAAACATTGTTGATGTGGAAGAGGAAGTGTGGATTGAGCATTTAAGATGTGGACATGGAGAATTACGGAGAAAATTGATGAGGATGAAAGAAAAAATAGCGCTTATGCAAAAAATACACAAAAGTAAAATGAAACTGGTTTGTACGAGTACATGTGGTTAGAGGAAGTGAAATATTTTCAACTGCATTAAAAGGGTAAGTAGAAGAAGAAAGGAAGCAAGGAAGAAGAAGGTTGTAGTTAATAACGAGGTGAAGATTGGAAATTACATGAGGATGAAGGAGAAGAAACTTGGACAGAAATGCTTGGCGTCTGTGTAAGGGACCTGCCATTTTGAAAAATATTTTTAGCATGATCAATCTAGGAAAGTTGTTAGTCTTCTTTCTTTTTTCCAGGTATTACTTCAGAGGACGAATAAGGATGATGTGTATTAGTGTAAATAAAGTGTAGTCTTGTACAGTCTCAGGTCGACCATTCCTGAGATGTGTGGTTAATTGAAACCCAACCACCAAAGAACACCGGTATCCACGATATAGTATTCAAATCCATATAAAAGTAACCGCCTTTACTAGGATTTGAAACTTAGAATTCTTGACTTACAAATTAACTGATTTGGGAAGACGCGTTCACCACTAGAACAACCCGATTAGTTAAGTTGTTAGTCTATGGTTAAATAAGTACAGCTCGATTGGTTAAATTGTTGTTAAATTGTAAATAAGTACACTATGTCTGAATTTTATACGCATAATATTCGCCCAGGTTGGAGGAGGTATTTCAGTCGCTGTTAGGGAAGTACACTGTTACAGAACCAGATTGAGGCAAAACAAACAGATACGAATGATTCAAGAATGAACATTGTCTTATATCGAAAAAACGGTTCACACACCTCAACATCTTGTATACTAACACTACATCAAATCACCAAAATAATCATAAACAGTTGGGTTGTTTTGCCCCTCATTGGCCATAATATCCCTGACGCCTGTTGATTTCTGTTGGGAGGAAAAAATATACTCGATTTATAACTCTTTACCGTGTTACAGCAGGAAATCCCAAACATGTAAATAGTATCATAATTATTCGCGTATTTTAAGCTGTACAAATATGTTGACTGAATTATTTAGTTATGCTGTATTTCTTTTTCTTTTTTTTATAATTTAACACCATATACACTTATCCAAATTATTTTACGCATTAATCCAAATTTTAAAAGGTAGAAATATTTAACTGTGCTTATAACCGCACAAATTCTAGTTCACAGAAGAATATATATATATATATTTATTATTCATGGCTTTTACGGTTAAGTTTTTTTCCCTTTTTTACAATTAATTCAACACTTAAGCTTGAAGCTTGTACAAGGAAACGTGAAATGGGAATTTTATTACGTTTGGAAACATTTTCCTTTATATTATGTAATCTTAATATTATTTTTTAATATAATTCGTAATAAGTTTTTCTCAATTTATTAATATAGGTTACTAATGGCTAAATTTTAAAATTCGTAAAAAGTTGAAAAATTGCGAAAATGTGATGTAGTAATAGAGATAAAACTTTTTTTTTAATAAATTAATATAATATATTCACTTTTTGACTTTTACTGTGCTTTCTTATAGCTAAACAGTTGAGAGGTGTGAAGTTTGAGTGCGAGGGGGTAGGTTAAAGATGACGAGAAGGTGGGAGAGCTTGGTCAACAGGTTGTGTGGATCTAATATGTTTATCGGCAGCTTGCAACTACTATCAGTGCTGCTTCAACCATCAGCGTGCGTAAATCGAGTTTTTTCTGTCTTTCGCGATCAAACGCGATTCTTTTCGGTGGAAAATATATTTTCAAGCCATAATACAAACTTTCAGTTTTCAAAATGGCTTAAAGAGGCCGCATATCTCTTCAGATTCTTTTTTTTACATTTGTCGTGAGTTAATGGTGGAAAGGTGAAAAAGAAATATAACAAGTTTCGTTCGATAAGTGTACCTTACGTATATCAGAGTGAAAACTGGAGATCAAGACAAAACTTGAGCACCCCAATACGTTTACTACACATGTAATGAAAGACTTGGTGGTCAAAGGGTGAACAAGAAACGTACAGATTTGGAGTTCTAATGATGTGGCAATAGCCACACGAAATCACACCAATGATTGTTACTTTTGCTCGATTGATGTTCACGGTTTCAATTTGAAGAAATAAAAAAAGAATCGTTTATCCAAACATGCCATTCCCTTTACGCCAGTTTCTCATGGTCCGGACGTACCGGTGC
Source organism: Lycorma delicatula (assembly GCF_047948215.1). Lineage (NCBI taxonomy): Eukaryota > Metazoa > Arthropoda > Insecta > Hemiptera > Fulgoridae > Lycorma > Lycorma delicatula. The sequence goes on along the minus strand of NC_134464.1, from coordinate 69,634,371 downwards.
CAATTTCACCAGAAAATACCTGAAATAGACGGTTCCACAAGTGATTTAAATAAAGACAACATCGTGGAGTACGAACCCGAAGATGTCTGTGCACCAGAGATTTATTCACAATCTGAACTAAACGATTTGGTTTGAGATTTACATCGGACTAAAGAAAATGCAGAATTACTTAAAGAGAAGAACCGGCTAGCAGCTGGCACCTCATTTTTCTGGTTCAGGTACAGAGAAAAGGATTTTCTTCCATATTTTTTGGAAGAAGGAGAATGTCTTCTGCACTGATGTAGGTGGACTTTTGACTCGATTTAACATTCCGTACTAAATGTACCGGTTGGAGCCTGTTCATAGATTTGTCAAAAAGTAGTCTAAAAGTTATCCTTCTCGGATATTCTGTCTATTTAAAAGGTTGTTACGGTAATTTGGAATGTTTTCAATAAAATTAAATACGACAGTCATAAGTGGTTTACCTGCCGCTGGAAATAATATCGATGCTCCTATGACAGTAAGGAGGATACATATATTTTCATTGTTTTTTGTTCCAAAGAATTCTCCGAAAAGCTCTTATAGACCCGAATAAAGTTCTTCCACCTCTACATATTAAGAAGCAAATTGTCAGAGCCTTTCCAAAAGTTGGTATATGTACCGGCACATATGTTGGAGCAATGTTTTAAATACATCTGTGACAAATTTCCAGTCTTATCAACTGCCGAACTAAAAGAGGGTGCCTTTACTGGTCCTGACATTAGAAGACTTCTCAAAGATGGTAATTTAGAGAAACAAATGGAAGCTGCAGAAAAGGAAGCCTGGAGAACCTTTATAGACGTAGTATCCAAGTTTTTGGGTAATAAGAATAAGATCGGAACTCCAAATCACTCGTTGAGAACATGCTGCAGAGGTACAAAAATGTAGGAGCTCGAAGGTTCATTTTTTAATTCTTTTTAATTGATATTAGAATTGATATAATTGATAATATGTTATTATTTATAATAATAAAATATTATTATAAATTATCATTTAAAATATTATAATAATAAAAATCCCAAATACAAATTTGGAAATGAAAAAATCTCTATTAAGATTTTTTAAGTTGAATTAGAATGTGTATTTAAAACTACCCCACCATTTCATTAAATTAATTACATATATTTAATGTATTATAATTGTAGGAGGACATCACTTCAAAAAGAGTAATATCTTAGGGCAGAATAATATCCTGTAATGTAGAATAATTATTGATGAAATACGATTTCAACTGCATAATACGTCACGTACGTAAATGATATGTTAACTTCGTGAACTCTACATGTAGAGTTCACTTTGTCATGCTCAATTACGCGTGATTTTACTTTTATATTTTTATAAATAAATACTATGGAAAGTACTTATAAATTATATTTATAAGTATTCTGTATAATATTTATAAATATTATATATAAATTATATTTATCAATTAAATTGTTAATAATTTAATAATACGATCCGCTATAGAAATGTTTCTTTAAAAATACTTTTCCTCTACACAACAAAGCCAGCTGATATTTTATTTTTTCTCATTAATAATAAAATAATTCAATTTGATTTTGGAATGAGTAATTCAATCAAATGGCTAGTACTAATCAGTACTCAGCTGCCACCCACGGGATTGGTCTAGTGGTGAACTAGTCATCGCAAATCAGCTGATTTCGAAGTCCAGAGTTCTAACGTTCAATTTCTAGTAAAGACTTTTACACGGATTTGAATACTAGATCGCAGATACCGGTGTTCTTTGATTGTTGGGTTTGAATTAACCACTCATCCCAGGAATTATCGACCTGAGGCTGTACAAGACTACAGTTCATTTACATATCATCTTATTCATCCTATGAAATAATACCTTACGCTCGTTTCGCAGTCTCAACGGAAATAGCGGACTCAGCTGCCATTCTGAGCATTGGCAGCTAAAGTAAGAGAAGAGAAAATTCTGTCAACAACAAAAACATTTTTGAAACTATTTCAGTTGATATTTCAATTCTACAAAGACTAATATGAAAATGTTGTCAATTTAATATATAGGAAGGTATAATAATTCATTAATTTGTAAATAAATCCGAAAACAAAATTATTTATAAATATTATAATACAATTTCTTGTATAATTTAAATGAAAGCAAATGATTTCATTAAGAACAGTAAACAATGTTGTAAAATATGTGGTTAAAATTTAGAATATAATGAGTACTAGCAGACCCGGAAATCCATCGCTATTTCTAGATTTGAGTGTATATATATATATATATATTTATATAAAATACATAGATTAAATGAACACAGTTGAAAGTTTGATAACATTAACAAATGAACATAACGAAACTTTCTTATAATTTTTCCTTTCCCTTTTGACTTTTCCCTCCACCATTTCCATTTCCAGTTTTCCCCTTCTCACCCTTTAAACCTTTCCCTTTTCCTTTTCTCAGCCCCTTCCCTTTCCCCAATAACCCTTCCCTTTATTCAGTTCCCAATTCCCCATTCACCATTCCCATTCCCCCTTTCGCCTGACTTTCCTTTCACTATTTTCCCTTCCCTTATTTCCCTTCACCTTCCTATTTTCTCCTTTGCCCTTATCCTTTTACCTTTCCATCTTTTCCCGTTTTCCCGTTCCCTGTTTCCCATTCCCCTTTCCCCCTTTTCCTCTTTCCCTTTCCCCATTCACCTTTTTTGCCTTCTTCCCTTTTACCTTTTTTGATTTTTCCCTGTTTGCAATTTTTTCTTATTTTTTTTTCCAATTTTTCCCTATTTCCCTTTTCCGATTATTCCCTTTCTCCTTTTTTCCCCGCGCATAAATCGGTTCAATAGTTTTTTAGTCTATAGCGGTCACACGTATCGGAAACACTGAAATGGAATCGTAAAATATTTACTATAGCGTGTGTGGCTTTTATGTCCAACAGATAGCGCTGTTTTTCAATAAAAGCATATTTTTACCTGTCACCGGTGTGGTATATTAGGTAAATAAAAACACACGTATATTAGAATGCAACATTGTATCATAATTTCAAAGCAATCGGTAAGAAGTTTCGAAGATTTAATATTTTGAACAAACGAATATTGCTGCAAAATCGTAGGATCATCGAATGCTACATTTTTCGGAATTGTTCAAATTTCTGGTGTAACCGTAATATTTTTTCAAAATAAATTTGTCCGTACTTTTGTGGCTTACTTTTTGACTTGCTCTAATGTTATTGTTTTAAAAATAGCTAACCATATTAACGACTGTAACCCTAGTAATGAATATAATTGTTTATTAATCCTAAATGACTGGCATTAGCTAATGTTTTTTTTTTTTTTTTTTAATTAAATAAACGTATGAGAATGATCTAGTCAGTTACTTATAGACTCTAGTGTACTCGGAAGCTATGTGTGCATTTAAATTAGAGTCATCTACGATTATAGTAACAGAACGATGTGGTATTAATAAATAATATTTAGTAAAAGTACGTTATTATTTTATTGTTTAAATATAATATTATTTTATTATGTCATTATCAAAATATTAAATTTCTAGAAACAATTTCCTGTTGATGGGAGAAAAATATTTAAATTGTACATTTATATTTAATTAATTAATTAAAAATATAATTTAATCTAAGATAACTTGTAAGTATAGTCATCATTATTCTATATACTACATAAATAAAATTACATACCTGGAAATATGAAGTGTAAGTCGAGCAAAGTTTACCTCCGAATCATTTTATTACCAGGAAATTGATATCTCTGGAAGGAAATAAATCGTTTTATTAATAAAATCAGCTCTTCAATTTCCGAATAATAAGTTTACGGATGACATATAATTATATTCCTCTTCAATTTATAACATAAAATAATTAATATACATATTATAAATTATAACTTGTTTCCTTTACTGATAAGATTAACAGTGTGTTAAACTTGAATTTATTACGCAATAACCCTGAATAAAATGGTCATTCTATTGAAATAAGATAAAATTTAAGATATCTGTTTCTATCATTCTGGAGTGAAAACCAATAAAATGGGTTAAAAACCCCCTTTTCTACTTCCTTATACAAAGTAAAGGAAGTATTGTGATCGCGAAAAATTTCGGTTTTTAGATTTCAATGGAAATATCCATTTTGACCATACCTGAATATATTTTGACTAGCGTAAGGTCTGTACATACGTAGGTATGAATATACGTACCTTGGGATTTTGGAGGCGTGCATCTCCCCTTTTGATTGCAATCGACTGAACCGAAAGTGTCCAAAAAAGCCCAAAAACTGCAGTAATAAAGCCCTCATTGAGAACTTTTCAATGATATATCATAAGTGGTACTAGTTTTCATTGGTTCCAGAGTTATAGTAAAATAAAACTAATGAAATGTTCTAGTCTTACAAGAGAAGGCACATCTGTTCGAATCAGACTTCACCTCCTTTTCTTTTAACGTTTTTTTTAAATTTACATATATTAATTTATTAACCCGTGATTGTACAAAAGGTTTTACAATAAATAATTATTCAAAAATAACAGTAAAATATATATATATATATATATATATATATAAAATCCGAATTTTAGTGAAATAAAATTTTACGTAGTTTTAAAAATGTTTATATGTAATTAATGTTTACATTATTACACATGTGTATATGTAGAGTGGGTGAAATATCTGATTATTTAATATTAATTAAACATTTTAATTTAGAATCGTATTATTTTTGGATTTTCTAGTTTAATTTCTGTTTAATTATTTTGAAGTTCTGGTTAATTTTTACATTAAATTTAACTGCAGAGTGAGTGAAAAATAGACCCTCACAAGAACAACATATACACTGAGGCATACATGCCTGATCTTTAATAAATTACAAAAAATTCATCTTTTAGTTCATTACTTCTCTGATACTGTAGAAAATTATTCTCTCTAAGTCGGAGTTGATCATCATTTCGTTCATTATGTTTTTTTGTTGCCAATCATTTAATAGCTCTCTGGTTTGATATAATTCTTCTGATATTGATTTGTGTACACGTTATCTAGTTTTCAAATTTTTTCCGCATTTTAATCACGATTTATTAAGGGATGTAACGGAGTACGGTGGCTCAACCAATACAGCCATTGTCATTGTTAGTGTATGTGCAACGCGACTGGATACACTTACTTCTGGTTACTTGGCTAATTAAAACAGCCCCGACGGGAAAAGCAAGTAATCATATAGTGCATGCAAAGCCGCTATAGGGATGCTAGTTTACAAAATTATACGTATTTATATTAATCTTAAAAAGTTAGTGAAGTGTACTTTTTCTTTTTTTTTCATTTTATTTTCGGAGTACTGGAAAACCTGTTTGACATGACTACATAGTGGAACCCTGATTTTGATAAAAATTAATTTTTTTAACAGTTAATTTGTAATAGAACATTTGTATTTTATAGCAATTACATAATTTTCTAGAATCCAGGAATCCAGGATTATTCGTAATATGTATCCTTAATTAATAAGAAAAATTATTAATATAATATGTAGGTCAACTTATCTTGATAATTGTTTCTAGGAACGTTATACTACATTCACAATTACTCCTTTATATTTTTTATTTCTTTATCAACGAATTAATCATTTTATAATTTTTATGTTTTCTAATGATTAATTTAAAAATATATATATATTTTTTCATAATAAAAACACGTTATTAATACTGTGAAATAAAATTAATTAGTACAGGTGTTAGAAGTGTTTAATATTAAAGAGAAGAAAATAATATTGTAATTAAAAAGGGTTTACATCCTTTTTTCTACTTATTTAAATTGTTTTTTATAAGAAAATTCAAGATAAAACGATGTTACTTTTCCAATCCAAAGAAAGACATTTATTTTTAGTTCATTCTGATATTTCTGCGTCTTATTACAAAATAAATTTAAAAAGTATTTTAAATCAAAAATTCTTCACTGGAGATGTTCTTTACAAATTGACAATATTTTTCTTGTAGTAAAAAATAAAAATGGTTTTTATGAAGTAATCCACCAGTTCAAATATTTTACAAGAACTGACTGAAAGATTTCAACCAGAAATAATAAAGAAACATCTGAAATGTTAAAAGGGTGAAATTGATGTTACAATAAATCTCATGGTGGCTGTGAGATGTTAGTTTATATACGAATGAATATTGCAAGAAATTTATTAAAAAAGAAGTATGAAATAAATATTTATCTATAAAAGTCGAAATGTTAAACATTTAATTTACTGGGAAAAGAATTATAAAGAAAATTATAATTATATCTTTTTATATAGGTGTAATTAAATTAAAAAAATTACTTATATATTAGTATTACACAATACTGATAAAGAAATAAACAAACGTGTTTATAATTTTAGTTTGAAGAACAATGACATATAAAAATGTACAACATCAATAATTGGTTATTTTATAAAAAAAAAAAAAAAAATTTCAGAAAGCAGTAATAAAATATTGCAAGTTAAGTAAAGGTATAATCATACGTTTAGATGAAAGAATTACCAGTGAAAATAAGTATTTCCTATAAAAATTAAATAATCTTTAAGAATTATATTTTATTGTGATTAAATTTGTTTTTAAAAGCACACAGCCAAAATTAAACATGTATAAATTTAAAAACTTTTTGGGTAACTACAACAGGCGTGTAATCAGTACGCTTTCCAAGTTTTTTGACTTTCTGTTAAGCAGAAAACTTCAAAATTACAGACTGGTAAATAGATTAACTGATTTTAATGTTTAAACAGTTATAGGAAAATAACAAAAAAAAAAAAAAACAGTTGTGTGTCTTACATTTTATCCATGACGGCCGATCGTCAGTTGGGTGAATCTCTTCGATCAAACAGTATTCTTTGTTCCTCCTGTAAATTTTCAGTGAATTAGATTTCAAAACAGTTTTTTCAAAAGATCTGAAATTTTGTATTACTTTTGAGTTATTTTTTTTAAATCAAAGGAGCATTTTCTTTAAATGATGATCAGCCAAACACTGACTGTTGAAACCGATTGTAATTTAGCGAATGCGTCTGAACATATTGATAACCTTTTTCATAAATTTTGATTATTTTTACTTTCCTGGTATCTTAGCTCTAGATCTATACTGAATGAAAGAAAGTATGATAATACTGGGGAAAAAAAGGGAAGAAAATATGTAATTTTGATAGTATTTTTTTCCTGAATTCAAATATGATATCGGTTTTTTTGCCACCACGCAAGGTTTCCGAGACACACACATTTATAATTTAAAACAATTTAATACTTTCTGCATTCTTAACTACACAATATTCAAACATTTCACTCTTCTAGAAATTAAGAAACGACGATTTTCTTATATTTCGCCTGTGGAGCATCCCTCTTAATGGTCCAACAATAATCGGCCAGCATATTAGGATTCCATTTGCTTTGATACCTCTTTTTCATAGCTGAAATCTCCTGATGAAAGTGTTTCCCGAGCTCATCGCCAAGAATTTTCAGGAAGAAATGAACTTTTAAGGCCATATTACAACTCAAATTTTTATAAGATGTTATAAGATCATCGACAATATCAGTAATTTTCAGACTTTCGATTTCTCAAAAAAATTCTGAGTAACATTTTTGTAGTGCTTTCTCCAGTGGATTCAATAGTTCTTCAAACGTTTCGTCATGCATTAGTGATCGTATTTGTAGACCCACAAATACTTCTTCTTTAATTTTTGCATCACTAATTTTAGGAAGTTCTGTTTTAAGTACATGAAACTAGCAGTATTGTCTATGGCCTTGACGAAATTCTTCAGTAATCCTAGTTTGATAAGTAACGAAGGTATCCTTACATTTTTAGGATTACACAATAGATCTTGTTTCCCATTTTTCTGTTCAGGAATGAGTGATTCGCGTTTAGGATATTCTTTTCTAATGAAATGACTTTCTCTTCCTATTGTCCCATTCACACAAAAAACAACAGTACTTTGTGTAACTAAGCTGCAGATCAAGATTAAGTACAATTACCTTCAAATCACCTCAAATATTCCATTCATACACTGGATATTGTGAAACTTTTCCAGTAAAAATTTAAAGCTTTCATATGTTTCTTTCATACTAGCAGAGTGAGCCACAGATACTGATGGGAATTTATTGCCATTATGTAGAAGCACAGCTTTTAAACAACTTTAGAGGAATCAGTGAACAAGCGCCATTCTGTTAGGTTATGTTCATCAAAAAGTGTCTCCATAAGAGAAGAAATGTCATTATAAAACAATAAGCCATTTTCTTCAGAAAAATATTCTTTAAATTCAGAATGACAATTACGATAAGTACATATCTTTGTATTCTTTTGAAGAATATTCCATCCTTTTATTCGGGCAGCAAGCAAATCAGACTGTTTTTTGGATAACTTTAAATCTTGTATGAGATCGATAAGATTTTCGTGAGTCAGTAAATGAGGCTCCAATGAACTTCCTTGCTCACTCTGAGCTCTCTTCATCTAATGTCACATGTTTTTGAGGCTTTGGTATGGGCAATTATTCGCAGTGTGGGACTGGTCTCATTGTAGATTCCAAGTTTTAGTACACCACTGTTTTAATTTTGACGTAATCCGTTTAATGTTTGTTAAACAGAAATAATAGTCAGAAGAGTGATATTTGGGCTCCCTCCAGATCTTAGAGGTAGCAAATGGGATATGGTGTGTGCTAATTTTCCATGCATTGAGAAGCCTAGGACACGATGAACAACAGATAAGTGGGGCCCCCGGTCTTTGTTTGGTTCCTGACTTTACACCCAAAATAAAGTTCATAACACTTTTTTACTAATGGAGTAAGGTTTCGCTTTTGGGACTTGAGCGTCACTTCACCACAATCTTAACAAAAATTGATAGGATGATTTAAACACACTCTAGACATTTTGTAAATAACGATTAATTAAAAGAAATAAAATTTTAAATATGTAATACACAATAATTCAGATACACAAAGCTCACACAATAACGTGTTTACTGGTTCACAACTGGCATCGTTCTGATGAATGTGTGCTATACTAGATCACGCTTTTACATATTTATACACGTTTGAACCTGCACATCAGTAGCAACGCTACTCTTTAAGTTAGCTCGATTGGTTCCATAATATTTACAATGCTCTAGGTGCTTTTCCTTAACAATAAACGAATGGACAAAAAAACGTCATAAATATTTTAAAATATTAAAATAACAAGAAAACTGTGGGTGATTGGGAAATTTCGAATACACATTTGAAAACAAGATAAAAAAAATGCATTAAGTATACCTAGTCAATCAATGGGATATGCATAATTTTGCATTTCTCGACGTTTCATTACCCGAGGACTCAAAAAAATAAAAACATGTGGGGTAATGTTCGTACGTACGTATAGTTTGTTTCAAGTTCAATAACATTTAACGGGATTAATCGATTTTCATGAAATTTACCATAAAGACTCGTGTATATGAAGCAATTTATTGGCAAAATGTTTAGATTAATATCTCCACGGGGAGGGAATAAATAGTTTTTTAAGATCTATTTTTTTAAAGTTTTGCCAAATAACCTCAGTTTACTTAAGCTTACCATTTCAAAAATATTTTGTCCCCGAATTCTTCCACTTAACGAAAAATTGAAGATTTATGGCAAATTTTTTTACCTAATCTTTTTTACGTCTTTCTAAGCATAATAGTAGTGAAAGTGGCCCAAAAAAATACTTTATGAATAATACTTGGTGTGGAGAACCGGATTAAAGTTTAAAAATATATCTTTTTTGAATTTTTTTATTTTAAAACTTTTATTTATAATGTTAAATAACATTTTATCATAATTCACACTTACTCACAAAAAAAAAATCTTAGATAACTTTTTATTGACTATACATTTTTTCAAGGAATACTTTAGTTTATTTCACAACACAGCAAACATAACAATATTAAAAAAAATCATTAAAAGTGATTTTGGGATTGGGAGGAGAAAAAAAATATATTTTTTAAATTTTTTCAACTTTTTTCATGTATCATTATTTTTCCACTATATAAGAATAAATAACCAATATCAGGATAATATACCAACTTTGTTGTGAACTTTTTAATTATATAGCATGCTTATAATAAGTACATATAAATAGAAGTTGGACTATCCAGACATAAATGACGGAATTTCACCTTTATAAATTTATCCTGATTGTCTTCTGTCAAAATGCTTCCATCTTTTTTTCAAATTCATATTATGAATGAACGGATTATCCAGCTACAAAAAAAATTCGTGAATGCGTTATCTAATATCTAACTTTCATGTTAGTCATAAAAAAATTTTGACAGAGATTCAAGGTTGGAAAATATGGTATATTCTTATTTATATATATTTGGAAATTAGATAAATTAAATACTCCTTTGAAAATTAATCCATTTTAATTGTTTATAAGTATTCCAGTTTATATAATAGGAAATTAAATTAAGTTCCAAATATTGAATAATCTGTGTTCAAAATTTCGTTATTATACCATTGTTATTAAATTCTGTACCCAAGAGTTTGACTGAATTGATGTCGTAATATTAAACTAAGCATTGTATTCAAAGCTGTAGATAGTAGCCTGAATGTGGTATATTTAATCGTATTATATACTGCTATTTACATTATATTGTTGTGTAGCGAACGGCAGATAATAGAGTATTTCATAAACGTGCTTGTATGTGTGTGTGTGTGTGTGTGTGTGTGTGTGTGTGTGTGTGTGTGTGTGTGTGTGTGTGTGTGTGTGTGTGTGTGTGTGTGTTAGAGTTCTGTTTATCCATTGAGAATAAGGGAAAGTAAGGTCAATAATTAAACAATTGTTAATAGTTTCTTTACAAAGTCCCTTCATCTCAAAATGATTTATCAACTTTTTATTTTCCGTGATTGCCTCCTACCTCATTTAACATATCGTTAAAAAAAAGAAACTTGTCAGTTTCAAAATACGCCAAGAAATTCTTATACTTATGTCAAGTTTATTTCATTAAATTTTTTTTATAACGTGGCTGTTTTTTTTGTGAGAGAAAAATTTTAATTTATATCAAATTAATTTTCTTTTGTATATCATATGCTTTTTGAATTTACAACAATATTTGTAAAAATATTTGAGGTATTTATTTTAACGAAATAAAAAATCTGATGTGGACACCACATGACTTCCTTGTACGAATATTAAATTACATATATACATTTTTTGCTGTGCTACATTTTAATTTATTTCATTTCAAATTGAGATACGATCCTCCAATTCTTTAATAAACTGGACATTTAGACAAATGCTGAAACTAGAGAACGTATACACAAATTAAGATCAGAAGAATTATACCAAACCAAAAAGCATTTAAATGATTGGCAACAAAAAACAAATAAATGAAATGATGATCAATCCCGACTTAGGGAGAATATTGTCCCATATCAGGGTAGTAATGAACTAAAGATGGAATTTTTACATTTTATTAAAGATCGGGCATCATGTATGCTTCAGCGTATATGTTGTTCTTGTGAGGATCTATTTTTCATTCACTCTGTAGTTAACTTTAATGTAGATAAAATTAACCAGAAATTCCAGAATAATTTAGTAAAATTAAACAGAAATAAAACTAGAAAATCCAAAAATAGTACAATTCTAAATTATAATTTTCAATTAATATTAAATAATCAGATGTTATACATTATTAAAATTACATAAAATTTTATTTCACTAACTTCTGATTTTTTCATATTTTTATTATTGAATTATTAGTTTTTGTAAATTTTTTTACAATCATTGGTTAATAATTATAAATAGATCAATATATTTAAATTAAAAAATTCTTAAAAAAATATATAAAAATAGAAGTCTGACTCGAACCGATGTGCCTTCCCTTATAAAATCAAAATATTTCATTTGGCTAACTCTGGAAACAATGAAAATAAGTACCTCTTAATAAATCGTTGAAAAGCTCTCAACGAGGGCTTATTACTGCAGTTAACAAACGCCGAAAATAGTCAAAATGGATTCAGGGATGGTCAAAATAGATATTTTCGTTGAAATCTGAAAACCGAAACCATAATACTTCCTTTACTTCGTACAAGGAAGTAAAAAGCTGACAACAGTTGTAGGAATTTCCCGTCGTGCGGCTATTTATAAATGAAATATAACTAATATATTAATGACATATTGAAAAATTCCACGTTATAATTACAAGATACTAACTTGACGTATAAACCCACAAATTTCAAATCTGTTATTACTAAAAAAAAATCTCTTTCAACAAACTTAACAGCACCCTTGAAAATGTATTAAAAGATACCTCTTGTTACTTTCTGCGCGAACCTCAAACTGGAAGTCAAAGGTCAAATTTATAAAAACTTTTTTTATAAAGCAGTCTTGATTAAATAAAAAAGGCAAAGAAGAAAAATATTTAAAAAATGCATGACTTTGGTTCGGTCCGGCCACTTGGTGGGGTTTTTGTGCTACCAGTTTAGTAAATATTCCGGGTTCAAATCCCGGACAGGCATGGAATTTTCACGTGCTACAAATCATTCATCTCATCTTCTTAAGCAATAGCTAACGGTGGTCCCGAAGGTTAAAAAAAAATAAATAAATAAATTAGTAAAAAATAATAAAATAGTAAGTATTAATTTATATGTGTAATTAGACGACAGTAGTAGAAATTACAACGAAAAACAACCATCATAGCGATCACAACAAAGCTTCAAAGTTTTGATCTTTTTTTTTGGGTGGCGGGTGAGATTTTGCAAAAACTTTTTTTTTGCAAATATTGTTATTTTTTATTCGTTAAAAAAATCTGCCCAAGAAAAATATGACAATTAGGCGAAATCTCGAGATCCTAAGGGTGACCTTGCTCTATACTCTCACTCCTTTGACCGATTAAGTTGAAAATTTAATGGCATCAATGCCCATATATAGAACTTATCTGACCAGTTTGGTCAAATTCGGTCAAGTAGTTCTGGAAATATAAGGTGATTTAGAGGCTAATAGCAAACAGATACATACGTACATACGAACATTAACATACGGAAAATCTCCATCCGACTTTTTGGGTTCCTTAGGTGTCAAAACGTTAAAATCTGGTGAATATCTCATATGCCCAAATTGGACCGATTATTATCTAAATGGAAAAGTAAAAATAATGTTGAAATAGTATCTTAAGGGTATATTTTATTTGATTTTAATAAAATACTCTAAATAAAAAATTATTATTTTTTTAAATAAAAACAAAATATATTTTTTATTAAAATATTATTTTTAATAATTATTATCAGAATAATAATATGAGACTTGACTAAAACTATAAACTCCAACAACGTTTTATCAAAGATTTAGTTAAATTCATTTTGAGATTTAAAACATCTTTTAAAATGATATAGGTTTTTTGTAGGTATTTGATACTAAAAAAAGAATAACATATTGAAAATTTATGACGTATATAAAAACCAGTTACTGTAAGTAGAATAAAAGATCAACAAAATCAAATCCAAATGAAAAAAAAACTACACATTCACCATCTCTTTTGAAACGTGGGAGTAAATCTTCTAGAAAAAAATAGTTATGAGATTTATTAATTTTTCCTTTTTTTTATCTAAAACTAATTATATCACTAAGCCAACCTTAATGGCGTAGTTTCACTTATAAACGCGAGATTTAATTAAAAACAAAGAAAAATCCAAGAGTGATCCAAGGTTTAAACAATTAAACCAAGAGTGATAAAATCTCATAAAAGAAAAAGATTACTTATAATAAATTACGATAAAGTGTCAGATGAAAAACTAGATAAAAAATACTGCATTCTTCAACTATGTGAAATAAACTGTATGCTATTTTAAAAAAAAAAAAAAAAAAAAAAACTAACAGCTGAATAAACTTGTCATTCAGTCTTGTTATTCAGCCTACATTAATTTTCATTAATATATTATTATTTTTCAGTCATTTGTCTCTTTCAGTACTAGTGGCTAATAACAAACAATAACTAATAATTTGTACCACTGCTATAGATTAAAAAGCACCTCAGCTGTACCTTTACTTATAATAATATTTAATTTTAAAATTTATTAACATGTTTTCGCCCCTCAATTCCTTAATACAATGAAGATTTAAGATTTAAAAATTCAAAAAGATGTATAACAAATTTAGAACAGTAAAACTGCTGTTACATTACAAAAATGAAAATTATCAAATTAATTACGTAATGGAGATTTATATTTCAATGTTTTTCTCGTATAGTTTACATTAAATTTATGTTTCACATTCCACATTTAAAAAAAAAAGGTTGAGTCAGTGTGGCGAATTCAATGTGACGGAAAAAAGTGACACCATAAAGTAGCATTTGTGCAAATACGTAGATCCACACTTGTTTCTGCCACATAGTATTCTCTGTCTTTTGATTTTATATTTTAATATTTTGTTAAATGTTATAAAATACAAGTTTTATTATTTTTTTTTTTTTTGTTTTTTACTTCCTTGCATAAAGTAAAGAAAGTTAATCACGAAAAATTTTGGTTTTCAGATTTAAATGGAAATTTTAACTAGTTTCGGCGTGACGTCTGTACGTTTTGGATTTAGGATGGTTGTAACATTTAGTTGTGACCACCCCTTTTGATTGCAATCGACTTCACTAAAAATGTCCAAAAAAGGCCAAAATCCAAAAACTTCTGGAGTTTTTCTTAACTGTAGTAATAAGCCCTCATTGAGAGATTTTCAACGATATATCATAAGTGGTACTTATTTTCATTGGTTCCTGAGTTATAACTAAATAGAATTTTAATTAATGAAAATATTTTTTATCTTACAAGGGGAAAACACATCGGTTCGAATTCGACTTCATTTCCTTTTTTTTAACTTTTTTTTTTTAAAGTTAATTTTATTGATTTATTAATAATTATTAACCTGTGATGTAAAAAAAAGTTTTGCAATAAATAATTGTGATGTAAAAAAAGTTTACAATAAATAATTCAATAAACAAAAAAAAAAATATGAAAAAATCAGAAGTGAAATAAAATGTTTTGTAATTTTAAAAGTATGTATATGTAATTTAATAGGCCTAAAAGAAAGTCATATAATGTCCACGTTAATTTTTTTTTTTTAAATATGTAACATACATCTATGTAAAATTAACAGGGAAACAAATTACACTACTAGTTATAAACAGAAATGAAAATAGCTAACAAAATAATGAAGGTTTACAAAGTAACAACACATGATAAACGTTTGAAATCAATTCTGT
Organism: Lycorma delicatula; assembly: GCF_047948215.1. NCBI lineage: Eukaryota > Metazoa > Arthropoda > Insecta > Hemiptera > Fulgoridae > Lycorma > Lycorma delicatula. The sequence goes on along the minus strand of NC_134464.1, from coordinate 69,619,179 downwards.
TTTCATCCAACCGGTTACCAATTCAAATTCTCAGTCTCAATTTCCCTCTGGTGCTAAGCTTTCAATAATAATTTACCTCAGTCTTTTCATTCTATTGTGGGTTGAATAACCGGCGGTTATTCAACTGACGTCATATTTGTCATTTATTAATATGTTTGGAATCCAGCTGTACATGTATGAGTATAAAAGGTGGTTAACTTTATCGATTGATTAATTTCCTTGAATCAGAAAAATTAATATTTAATCAATAAATATAAAATACATATTTGGATGAAATAAAATTAAAACAATGTTTAAAAATTAACAAATTTCTTAGAAAAATATTACTTATTTACAAAATTACTGAAAGAAAACTCGCAAAAGAAAAAAAATACACTATAATTCCTACAAAAATTAAATGATATTAAGTTTTAAAAATATATTTTCTAGATTAAAGTATAAGTAAATGTAAATAAAAGGCTTATCTTTCCGCGCTTGGTTTTAAAAACAGATGGGTACAAGCACGGAGAGTTTTCATCTAGAATAGAAGCGTGCTGTACTCTTTCTAGCAGTAGTCGCTAAAGAAAAAATAAAAAACTTTGAAAACAATATCAGATTTTACTACAATAAACTTGTTCTTTTCTTTTACATTTTTATGATGCTAGTAAACATTTGATTGGTAAAAATAACACAGTTTTTGTTTATTTTCTGGAGTAATGCAAATTCTCTTACCCTAACTTCGTAAATTTATTATAGAAAATAATAAAATAGTGTTTTAATTAATTTTAGGAATACCATCGTTAAAATTATTTCTGATTATTGTTTTAATAGGTTGAACGTGGCGGAAGACGTACGTCGTCCTATTAGTTTTTGTGAATGCGAATGTTTGTTTGTTACCACTCCTCGACGTGCAATGTATCCACCTATTTCTTCGATTGTATCCTAGAATCTTTTTTTTAATTTCTTATTTTTTGGAGAACTATTTAATTTTTTTTAAATTTACAGTTCGTTAATTTTAAAACAAACATAATAAGCCTTTTATAAATAGGTAATAATTTATTAAAATCAAATTTTTCTATTTTTTCCTTTTTTTGTTTTTACTTCCTTGTACGAAATAAGGAAGTATTGTGATGGCAAAAAATTTCGGTTTTCAAATTTCAACGGAAATATCCATTTTGACTAGTTTAGTCGTGACGTCTGTATGTACGTTTGTGCGTAGGTATCGCATAACTCAAAAATGATTATCCCGTAGGATGTTGAGATTTTTGAATTTAGGACTATTGTAAAATGTAGCTGTGCACCTTCCTTCCCTTTTAATTGCAATTGACTGGACGAAAAGTGTACAAAATAGTCCGAAATCCAAAAAGCTTGGATTTTGGACTTTTTTTAACTTCAGTAATAAGCATTCATTGAGAGATTTTCAGATCATTGAGATTTATTTTTATTGGGTCAAGAGTTATAGCCAAATAAAATTTTAATTAATGAAATATTTGGATCTTACAAGAGGAAGGTACAACAGTTCAAATCCGACTTCATTTCCTTTTTTTTAACTTTTTTTTATTTTAAAAATAATGATTTTATATAATAATAATTTTGTATAATAACGTTGTCCAACAAGATCTTAATTTATAAGGCTTTCCTGCGCCCAATCTGGATGTACGGTGTATTGTGGGGAACGGCTAGTACTAGTAATGTGGAAATTATATAACGATTTCAGAACAATGTAGCGAGGGTAATTGCCGAGGCGCCGTGGTTCCCGCGGAATGATGAGATTCACGATTATCTGGAGCTGCCATCGGTTCGTGAGATCCCACAACAGCGCAATGTCAAATACCTGCAGAGGCTTGAAAATCATGTAAACCGCTTTTGCAATTAATCTACTCGATAACAGCAGAGACGTCTGACGGTTGAAACGAGCTCATGTACTAGACTTAGGGTCTGCGTAACGGTTTGGAATCTAACACCGTCAAGTTTAGTGGTGTCGTATCTAATTTCTTGTTACTTCTCTTTCTTTTTATTTTTTATTTGTTATTAATATTTGTTTTGTGGACTATATAGTGCTGAAGTTAATGGTTTGTGATTTATGACTGAGCTTGAAATTTCATATTTGACTTTAAGTTTGCTTGGAACTATTTATTGTATATTATTTATTTTGGGGGTTCCTTAAGGACCTTCTTATCACGTGCTTTTGTCAGGAAGCTTACTAATGGCTACGCAGGCGAGCCGATTGCAATTATAATTGTTATTGAGAAAAAAAAATATCATAAATTCTCCCATTATGTTAAAATTAGAGAAAGAAAATTATCATTTTTAGCAGCGTTTAATTGACTCCCTCAAAAACTCATACCATACCGTGAAGTATGGCTTGTATGACAGGCTTGTATGTGCAGTACTTTCCAAGATGTAGGTTTTTCAAATTTTCAATTTCTTTCTAATGGCAGAGGCTTTCTAAGGGTAGAGTGTGTGTTTTAGTAAAATAAATAAGTATAAAAAATTGATTTTTAAAAGTTCTTAATTTTTATATATTTAAGTAAAAAAAAAATTATAAATATTTAAAAAGTTATTGATATCTCTTTTTAATTGTTTCTGTTATGAATTCATTGGATTTTTTATGGATACTGACGTGCGAAATAATACTAATTTTCCCTTTTTATTTATTTTCAAATTTTCTTTAAAGAATCAAATTTAATTAACTTTTGTTTATTAAAACGTGAATAATAACGTTTGAATACAAAAACTTTTGGCAGGAAATTTATTCGAGGATCAATACTAAAGTTGGTTTATGACGTTATGATACTAGAAAATAGCCTGGGGGTCTTTTCATACGCAGCTTAGATTCTACTTTAACAATTTGTTTATTATTATGTTGGACACCATTTAAAATAATTAAATTAATACATACACAAGTTTATAACTTTGATATTGTTAGCAGAAGAAGTAATCGTTTTTTCTTGTGACAATACGATGAAAAACAATTTATCAGCTTGTAATCAATCGAATTTTGGAAGTCAGTAAAAATAAGTAACCACTCCAAAATGGTAAATCTTCGATAATATTAATGCCATTTGTGACTTTTTATTTGTACAAAGTTGGGTTTTCGACAATTTTTGTAACAAAAAATGATTGCGCGAACATCGAGGTAGAGAAAGACATGAGGACGACTGTGTCCAATTTAATTCCACGATTTGAGAAAATATGCGGCTATCAACAAGCTTGTCAAACCCACTAATTATTATTTAGTTGAATTTGTTTAATTATATTATTTTTTTTATATTTTATAACAGCAGAGACGTCCGACGGTTGAAACGAGCTCATGTACTCGACTTAGGGTCTGCGTAACGGATTGGAATCTAACACCGTCAAGTTTATTGGTGTCGTATCTAATTTCTTGTTACTTCTCTTTCTTTTTATTTTTTATTTGTTATTAATATTTGTTTTGTGGACTATATGGTGCTGAAGTTAATGGTTTGTGATTTATGACTGAGCTTGAAATTTCATATTTGACTTTAAGTTTGCTTGGAACTATTTATTGTGTATTATTTATTTTGGGGGTTCCTTAAGGACCTTCTTATCACGTGCTTTTGTCAGGAAACTTACTTATGGCTCCGCAGGAGAGCAGCTTGTGATTATAATTGTTTTTGAGCAAAAAAAAAAAAATGATTTATTAATAATTATTAACCTTTGATTGTAAAAAAAAAAAACTTTTGCAATAAATAATAAAAACGATGAAAAAATATCAGAAGTAGTTATTAATGAAATACAATTTTATATACCTTTCATTTAAAAAAATGTGTATATAGTAATTTAATAGGCGTACAAGGAAGTCATGTCTCCATATCACAATTTTTTTTACAGTCTTTTCGATGATTGACTGAATTTTCTGTATTTAAAGAGTATCTAAAAAATGTTTTTACATTTATTTTTAAAACGGATTGCTATTGCGTATAACCGAGGATCGGATATCAAGTTTGTATTGGGAGATAAAACATAAAAAAAAAAAATACATCTAATCCGGTGATAAAAATACAACTTCTAAAACAGGAGCAAGTTGACAAACAAGAAGCATCATGATAAATGAAGACTAAAATTAGCTGTCTGTATTTATTCTATGTGAATGGAATTAATTTTCTAGGATACGGTTAATTGAAAAACACCCATCCATTAACATTTTCCGTCTTAAAATTTATATGTGTGCTTCAGTAAATAATTTATATTCTCTACAAAGCTGTATTTTTAAAAATAAATTTCTTATTTTGAATTTCCGGTAGAAATATATTTCTAAAGAAAATTTAATACAGAAAATTAAAGTTACTTCAAAGAGAATTATTAAATTTACGATGGTTTAATGAGTTAATTTTTTTTGTTTAAATCGTGTCAGTGACTGAAACACCTAATTTCATATATCAAAGTACACAATTTAAATCATACTTTGGGAAAAAAGACTTGTTATCAAATTATGTCTTTCATCACAATCGAGCTAGACAAGTTTATACTCAAAAATACTCAAAATCAAGCTCGGATGTAAAAGTGATTAAATACTTATATATTAATTATTTGTTTAAATTACGTCGAATTTTTTTTTAATAGTTAAATAAATTTGTAGTTATAATTTGTAAGTATAATTGTATTTGTAAGTAAATAGTTATTGTATTTGTAAGTATAATTTTTTTTTCAACGTAATTATAAATCTATGGATCATTCGTTGTATTCGATATGTCAGTAATAAATTTTAATTATCATTCAAACTAAATAATATTGTTACCAACATGCTTTGTCGTGTGCGAAATATTTGTCGTGCGTTTAACAGAGCAAGAAATTTGGATTATTTCCATTTGGATAAGATTTTTTCTTTTAATAAATTTCCAAATGCAAACATAAATAAAAAAATTATTAAACCTTTTCTTTCAAAAAGTAAATTTTCCATGGATCAGTAAAACTGATTCGGTTTTTTGGGTATATTTATTGCAGTATTATAAGAAAATTGGTCTACAATGTTATACATTTTTATATTAAAAATATAAAAAGAAAAAAATAGCAACTCACATTTCATTGTTTTTAACATTACGTAAACATTTATTGGTTGTCACAGATGACAAATAGGGTATATGTTTCTAATTTAAATTATACCTGTTAAACCCAGCCACACCTAATAAAAAAGTTATTAAAAAATATAAAATCCGAATGGAAATAATTCAAATTTTTTGCTGCGTAGAACATGATAATTTGGCGAATAATTAAAAAATAATTCTTTAATTGGTAAAAATAAAAATTTGTTTTGCGCTGTACAATTTTATTTTATTTTATTTTTTTTATTGAAGCATGCACATACTTTTATTTATAAACAACATATGAGAACGGTTGTGAAGGAAAAAATTTCATTACGTTGTACAGTAACCTCTGCTGACTGTTAGAAAGAGTACAATTATTTGAAGTGGATTACGATCAGGCAATATACTTCACCGTATATTTGTTTTGCTGTAAAGAAATTTACGGCTATAAAAATAATTTTGGCAGTTATTAATTACAAGAAATATGTGCTGAGTACCGTAACTAAATGATTGCTGGTGACCTGAATTACAAGTTAATTCGGATTACTCTAAAATTTTCATCGTGATGAGTAAAACAATCACTATGCGATTTTTTATTGTAATCGAAATATTATTTGGCCCGACAAATAATATTTTTTTTGTTTGCAAAGTAGTGATTGGCTGTAAGAAATATAGTGAATAAAGCGCTTTGTTCTATATATTTAAATTGATTGTGTTCATAATAATCGTAAGCCAACACGAATAAATAATAAAACAAAAAAAACTTATACGTCGTTAACAAAAGTACATAAAGACTGGAAATTAAATAAATTTACCTTTTAGAAAAAAGAAATTTCAAGAAACAAAAAAATACTAATACAAAAGGTAAGGCACTCAAAAAAAATTATACAAATATATGATTTTACTTCATATTTATCCAGATAATTTTTGTATAAATACGTATAATATCAGAAAGATAATAATACGTGCATTACGCTAGAATAATTTTAAAACAACATCAAAGATAAAATAATAAAATTTTGAAATTTAAAAATTACATTTTCTATGAAGACAATTTTTTCTTTTTTTCTGAATGGGTAAATTTATAAAGCGATTACTAGGTAATAGAAAAAATAATCAAATTCGGTCCACTTGGTAAAAAATAAAACTTCATACATAATTTTATTTAAATATAATTGAAACACGTTATCTTTTATGAAAAAGCCGTTTAAAAACCTCAATATTCTGATTTCAACTTAGATTTACGAGATTTTAGTCCAACCATTATTCATCATTTCATAATAATTAAAGAATCGTTTTCCAATCTCTCATTTTGTTATTTATTTTTTCTGGTTATTATAACCTCTTCTAGTTATCACTAACAAAAATTAAAAAGAATTTAAATGAAGTGAATAATTTATACTATATTTTAATCCTTACGACAATAAAATTAGAAAACACTCACTAATAGAAATTAAAAATAAATTTAATTAAAGATATAACCGTATTAACAATAAACAGTTTTACTAAAGGCAACTTTTCTTTTTTCGTCGAAGGAGAGGAAAGCTTTTTTAGGGACAAAGTGGTATCGTGCCTCACAGTGGTGTGATGGACTCCCTTTTATTGGCCTACTAAAACCTTTCCCCCTCCTCTATAATATGAAATGCCGAGTCTACTACAGAATAATCACAGCACCCTAAGTGTGTTGTTTCTATTTGCACTATCGTTGCTTGCCCCATGCCTCGAACTCATCGAGGTCATACGTTTTTTTAACTTCGATCTTGTGCGTAGAACTACTCCATGGAAGTCTCAGAGGTAGTCATTCACCCATGAATATCTTCCTCCAACTTGGTTTGGATGATCTTACCAACATTGTGGACAACGCGTTCATCACGGATCGTTCGGTCTATAGCATCGTTCGAATGATGTTCTCTATGGTAAGTCGAATTCTCTCCTGTATGCTTCCCAATGCTGCAGGAACGGATTGTACACGGACACCCCTCGAGGTGCGCCAGGACACTTACCACGTTTTTTATTGTAATTGACCACCACGAGCTCTTCAGTGATGACGTTTGGATTTCAACGGCATCTATTTCCTCGTGGTTTTTCTCACTACATCGAGGAAAGAGACTCTTCCCGCAAATTCATTAGCCTTGCCAAGAACAGGAAGACGCCTACCAAATTTTTTGGTAACAATATTGTAGTTGTCTCCCCAGATATCCTCGTCGAGGTCATCGCAGGATTTCCTCCACTTCTGTCGTTTGGTCTTGTAGATCTTGTACTTCAAATCATGCCTAGTTTTATTGAGCTTGTCCTGCCAGTAGTTACAGAGTTCGATATCATTCCTCCTATTATTCCTTTTTAGTCTTCGCTTGGCGTTCATACAAGATCGTCTTAGTTTATGAACCTCGGTAGTCAATTAATAGGCCTGCTACCAATGATGGCCTGCCTGACAGCTTTAAGGGGTCTTCTTGAAGGTATCAATTTTGATACCAGGCAGACTCTCAGGGTAAGTGAAGTCAATATCTCCGAGACGCGCCAGGAATTTCATTCGAAAGATTAAGTTTATATCGCACTATCAGTTGAATCATACGGTGTAGTCAAATTTATACAAGGTAGATTTAAACCTGATTTGCATAAAAATTTTCCAATCGTTATATGAAATAATAATATTACTTTCACAACAAGAGTAGTTGCAATATTAAAGAAATAATATTCATTCGAAATCGTCACGTTATTATATATGAATTTTTTAGATAAAATGTAATTTTATAAATAATCATACATTTTATATAAAAAAGACTGTTGTTGTTATGTAGTTCATAAAAACATATTACTATGGAAAAAATAATTATCTATTCATATACTTGAATTCAGATGGAGAGTAGCCTAAGTTAATCAGACTCGATTGAAGGAAGTTGTTGATCGTGGTACACATTAAACTAAGAGAGAAAAATGGACGTTGTGGTGTCCAAAGATTACAATACTGAACTGCCGTAAGTAAATATTTTACAATAGTGTAAAGTAATAAAACTACAAAAATAATTATAATAAAAAAAACATTTGCAACATTTTAAAAGTTGAGTTCTTCTAATTTTTGGCTGATTTCGGATAAGAAATGAAAAATTAAGTTTGTCGCACAAATAATTCAAGAAATATTTTATTAATATTATCAATTGTTATGTCAGTCAAATAATAATATATAACGATAATTTCATAGTATAAAAAATCTTATTGGATGCTTATTTGTGTTTTTTTTTAAGTAAATTATTATCATAAAAGAATATTCTAAACATTGAATCGTTTATTTAAGTAAAAACTGTTTATATTGATTTCAATTAATGAATGAAATCGAATTGTTTTAGATAGAGTAAACATCACGTAAAAACCTGTTAAAAACATTTTTTTCCCACGCATGTAAAAAGACTAATATTTTAAATAAGTTTTGAAAGATTTAAATCACGTAACTCTCATACTGATTAACGGGTATAGGTGACTGCTATTAACGCGAATTGTGCAATTAAATAAATCTTCATCAAGTATTTGTACAAAGTAAAAATGTTACCTTTATGAGTGAAAAATTAATAATAATTTTTGGGAAATATTGCTAACAAATGAAAACAGTTTCCTTTCGATTTAAAAAAAAATAATTATGTATAAAACGTTAAAATTAGTTGCAATAATGTAACCACTCCCCGTAGGCGTGGTTTATAAAAATATTAATCTTTAAAAAAATAATAAACTTTATCTAAGGTTTTTTATTAATTGCTTTAAAATATTAAAAGTAGGGTACTGGACTTCAATTTTAATGAATAAATATTTAGATTCGAAATCTTTTTTTATAGAAAAACTCCCCGTTTTGTTACTTTATTAAAAAAAAAAACAAAATAAGGGAGCTTGTTTTTTAAACACTCAATTAATTAACCATTCCTTCCAAGAAAAAATCCAGTCCAACATTATAGATAAGTGGGCTACCGGAATAGCCCAAGGTGGGTGCCTCTTTAACAAAAATAAAGATGTCTCTATCTACTATCTAGCGAAAACACTGCCAAGGGTACGGGCTTGGAAAAATTAGCGGGGAAAGAAGACCCTGTTGATCTTGACTCTAGTCTGGCACTGTAAGGAGACATAGAGGTATAGCATAAGTGGGAGGCGGCGTCGGGTAAAACCTTCCCGTTCGACGGTGAAATACCACTACTTTCATCGTTTCCTTACTTACTCGGACAGGCGGAAAGCGCGTCCGTCGAGGGCATTCCACCCAGGCGGAACCGTGTTCTCGCGCCAAGCGTCCGAGGGTTGCTGGCGGCCAACCGGGCTGGCGCAGCGTTCCGGGGGAAAACAGCGGTCCTCTCCGGGTCCGTCGGGTACCTCGAGCCTGCGTTATTACCGGGCGTGTCCGACCGGCAAACACTCCTTCGCGTGATCCGATTTGACCACACAGCCAGGCGGGGAGTTTGACTGGGGCGGTACAATTTACAATTTTAAAAATAATTATCTATATAATTGTAAAAAATAACTTACAAATCAATTTCATTAAATAAAAAATATCAAATTTTTGTAGATATTGTATCTAAAATATTAACATTTCATAATTCTTGTAACATTTCGAAAATAGTCTTCAGTATCTTCGTCTATGTTACCATTAAATATTAAGAAAAATCTTGGTACTTGACAAAGCCCACTATATCAATTTTTATTAAATTATATCACATATCTCAATGGAAACAGTAAATATATTTTTATTTTTATTATTATGAAAATAGTGTAATAAAAATAAATAATCACTAATTATCAAGAATAATACTGTATTGCTTGAATATTTTTAATTTCACTCAGTAAACAACAGATAGGCTGCCTATGTGATAAACACGAACAAATCAACGGTTCATTATAATTCAATGTAACAAAATATACTTTTTTTTATAAACACTGCAAGTAACATTAATTATAAAAAAAAATCAATTTTCTAAAGTTGGATCAAAACAAAACTGGATCTCCATACTCACAAACAAGCAGAAGTATTAAACTAAGGTATTATACAACACTAATAAAAAGTAATCTGATTTATAAATTTAATTAATAACATGTAATGTTTTACTGTTATTGTTTTTTTTTTTTTCAGTATTTAATATTATTTATTCTTGTAATTTTAACTTAATTTATTACATCTTTAAAAATTATCTATCTACTGTGATAGGTTAAAAAACTATATTTTTAATTATTTTAGTTAATATTTTAATTATTTTCAATTAAAAATGTATTGTTTAACATAGATTTAAATCTGTCATTGTTGGGAAATTTTAGGTTTTCGAGTTTTTGTTTTTTAAAAATGGCATACAGAGTTTGCTGTTGTGTTTTATTTAAGTTATCTTACACCAATTGTCACACATGCAGTTAAGGTAAATATATATATATATATATATATATATATATATTTAATAAAAATGAATGCAACCATTTTTGAATAACAAGAAAATAAAGAAAAGTAATATTTATCAGAATACTGTACCATCTTCTTTTGTATTTCAGTAAAACTGGATTAATATCTTTCAAGCAACATACTAGCAATAATAGAAATCTTTCAAGCAATAATACTATTACTGAAATTAACTGTAATACATTAATTAGAAATGGTTGTCTCTTAATTCAGTTTTAATCTGAATGATGTAACAAAGAGACATGTTATCATCATAATAAAATAGAGAACACTACAAAGATTCATGTGAACCCTTTTCCTATTCAGGAATGAAGTAGAAGTTGACAGTAAAGATTAAACTTTTGCACTTTGAGAATAACATATCATTTCATTCACATTATTCTGCTAATAGGACAGGTCCTGTGTGGCTGCTGTTCTCCACCTTATTCTACCCTTTGCTAACCTCCTTGTGTCAGCATATTATCCCTTTTCCGTAATCCCATATAATCACTTTAAATTTCTTCCTTTATCTTCCTTTTCTCCATTCACCAACCCTTCTATCACATCCACTAAAAAAACATCTTTTTCTCATACAGTGTCCTAGCCAGTTCCTTTTCCTATATTCAATCATAGCATTTTACTGTTTTCTCTGATTCTCCTTAATACTTTTGACATTTGTTACTCTACCTGACATTTATCATTCTGCGTCACACCCACATCTCAAAAGTCTCAATTCATTTTGTGTCTGCCTTTCTGTTCATCCACGTTTCAGCTTCACACAACTGCACACTCCAAAAAAAACATTCCAGTAATCTCTTCCTTAACGCTAAGCTTAGTTTTCCCCACAGTAGCCTTTCCTTCTAATTAAATGCCTGCTTATTTTTTGATATTCTTATTTTAATTTCTACTTTGCAAGTGAGGCCATCAGTTATAAAACTTCCTAAGTACTGTAATTTCTTCACCTGCTTTAAAACTTCATTTTCTATCTTAATCTTAATCCTTTTCTCTTTTTCACCTCAAACTTTACATTTTATCTTCTTTTTGTTCATCTCCTGACTTTCACAAGCTTAATTTAAGTCACCAAGCATTTCATTTAGTTTACTTAGGTTCTCTGCTAGTACTGCCATGACATAAGCAAAACATAAACATTCTATTCTTCTTCCCGTTATTTTTATTCTTCTTTTCCCATCCAGACAGCATTTAATTATTTCCTCCAGATATATACTAAACAGTGTTGGTTAAGTGCAGCATATAAATTCGCAATGTATTCTTCCCATCTCTTTTTACTTCCTCCTTTTCATTAACTGTTTCCCCAACCTTTCCTTCTATCTGATAGATTTTTTGCCCTCTTCTCTTTAAAAACTATTTCTGAAGCTTCTTTAAAAATTACCTCATATCTCCCTTCTTTTACAAGTACTTTTTCACTATCCTTTTTACCTTGAACTACTATTACTTAACTTTCTTAGTTTCATTAGTTCATTATTCAACCTTCTACATTTATTTTTACCATCTAGATTTTTCCACTTTCTCCTTTCATTTATCTTGTCTAACATTTTACTAGTAGCTCAACTCTCTTCATATTCTGTTTCTGTTTTTAAATCCTATCATCTCTTTTGCTGTTTCCTTTCAATTCTTGTTCTAATGTTTTCCAGCATCAATTTTTCTATTATCTGAATTGTTTCTGTTACCTTAGCTTCTCCAAATAATAGTAATCTCTTCTTCAGTAACTCCCAATTATCTTGAGCTTAATATACCATTCTGCCATAACTAGATTGTGATCTGAATTTATATCTGCACCTGGATAAGGCTTAGCATTCTTTAAACAATTTCATGATACCTATGCATAACTATTTTATGTTTTTCAGATAGAATGTTTCCCAACACTAATTCCTTCTCCATGCAGAATCTAACCAGGTCTTTTTCCTCTTTCATTTCTAATTCCTAGTGGGAAAATATGGCTGTGACCATATTTTCCTGCTGTCTTGTTTTCCCTTTTCTCTCCAACAGCAGCCTCCAATCACCTAGTACCACTACACATGCTCCCTTCTTTTCTTTCCCATTTAACTCTATTATCCTTTTGTAACACTGTGATACTTCCTCATCTGGGTACTGAGTGGTTAGCATTTGCAATTTTGTTATTATAATATCTTTTCCTTTTATCCTCATCATCAATCCTTTTCATTAACATATACTCAAATTTTAATAATACAAAATTTGGTATGAAAAGTCTAGTATTATTAACTTTCATATTACATTACTATTCCTCAACCTAACATATCAAAATAAATAAAACTCAACAACATATGTGGTTATAAATTTCAGAGATTAAGTAAATAGTTTTTTTATTTACCACTTATTTTTGTATTCACTTGAATTTTATCAGAAAACGACCACACGTTTATCCATTAATTAAATAAAAATTTAGTTATAGCACGTAAAAAATTTAATTCGCCTTCTTTGAAAGTTTATAAAAACGTTAAGTAAAAGTCATAAGGTAGAAAAAATACAACTAAACCTTCATAATGTAAAAAAACTGTCAGGGTCGTGAGGTCGATATCGGCCAGAAGCCTTCTGTTCCTCCTACTCAAAAGACTGACAGCTAAAGAGCGGTCTAGAGAAGGAATTGCTGGTGATGGGGAACCTAACTTATAACCACCACGTGGTCGTTTACCTGTAAAGAACGAGAAAACTAATGGAAAGTGTTAAACGGGAGCAAAATAAAGGGAAAAAAATAGTAAAGAATAAATAAAAAGTAGATGGATTAAAGAATAAATGTGTAAATATGTATGACAAAAAATAAGGAAATAAGGACGATAGAAAATCACGCTACGTGGCCTGCGAGCTAAAAACTCAAAAAACAAACACAAGACATGATTAAATACAGAAGAAGAACAAACACACACTGCTACAGCCATGAAAAACAAAAATAGCAACGAAAAACCAACGAAGTCGGTAAAATTCTGGGAGTTTCAAAAAAGCATTTCTACCTGTCACTTATGACTAACTTCCTCTTTATTAAAGGTATCTAAAAATTCTTATGTATATACCAAATATACTTTTCACAATATGCATGTTGATAAATTATTTAGAACATTTTCTTTGTTTATTACATAAAAATCATTTTGTAAATGCTTGTAACAGTACAAGGTGAAAAGATAAAGATGCTACGATTTGCTGATGATATAGTAATTCTAGCCGAGAGTAAAAAGGATTTAGAAGAAACAACGGCATAGATGAAGTCCTACGCAAGAACTATCGCATGAAAATAAACAAGAACAAAACAAAATTAATGAAATGTAGTAGAAATAACATAGATGGACCACTGAATGTGAAAATAGGAGGATAAAAATTATGGAGGTAGAAGAATTTTGTTATTTGGGAAGTAGAATTACTAAAGCTGGACGAAGCAGGAGCGATATAAAATGCCGAATAGCACAAGCGAAACGAGCCTTCAGTAAGAAATATAATTTGTTTACATCAAAAATTAATTTAAATGTCAGGAAAAGATTTTTGAAAGTATATGTTTGGAGTGTCGCTTTATATGGAAGTGAAACTTGGACAATCGGAGTATCTGAGAAGAAAAGATTAGAAGCTTTTGAAATGCGGTGCTATAGGAGAATGTTAAAAATCAGATGGGTGGATAAAGTGACAAATGAAGAGGTATTGCGACAAATAGATGAAGAAAGAAAGAAGCATTTGGAAAAATATAGTTAAAAGAAGAGACAGACTTATAGGCCACATACTAAGGCATCCTGGAATAGTCGCTTTAATATTGGAAGGACAGGTAGAAGGGAAAAATTGTGTAGGCAGGCCACGTTTGGAGTATGTAAAACAAATTGTTAGGGATGTAGGATGTAGAGGGTGAAACGACTAGCACTAGATAGGGAATCTTGGAGAGCTGCATCAAACCAGTCAAATGACTGAAGACAAAAAAAAAATTAATACTTTTTATATTAAAAAAAAATATAAGTACGAGATATATCACTAATGGATTATTATTTTAAAGAGAAAATAGATAAATAAACGCAAAACACGTTGAGTTTAACCTGACTTGGTGTGAACATTTTGATATGTCAGGTAGGTCTTATAAACTTATAGGTCAATTGCAAATATACAATTGAGGATGTATAAAAGCGAAAAAGTCCTGAAAAAATTTACGATAAATAATAATTCAACAATAATATTTAAAAAAAAATGAATAAATATCAGAAGTTATTAATGAAATAAAATTTTATGTACTTTTCATTTTAAAGAAATTTGTATATGTAATTTAATAGGCGTACAAGGTAGTTATGATGTGGACACACAACTGTGTGTCCACATCACAGTTTTAATATTATTTTAGTTTAGAATCCGGGCATATAACCAAAAGTAATTTAATTAATTTTATTTATGATAAAATTTTAAGAAAATATACAAATAAATAACGTAAAAGTTATATAAAAATAAAAGATAAAAAATATAAGAAAGGGTAAATAAAAGAAGAACCAATGAATGCGGATAAAATTCTTGACTTATATTAAACCTTTACGTTAAATCTGTGCCACGACAGGTACAATTGGAACTACGTTTTTCTCAGTTCAGAGAATTTTCTTTAATTTCTGTATAACGTTTTTCTTCTTTAAAATGTTAGCATTCCATACAATCTTTCCTTATGGTATTTACTTTTCAAATCCATGATTCATAATCGTTCACAATTTTTACTTCGGTACCGGTTTTATGTGATTTTTTTTGTGGTTTTTTTATTCGTTACTTGTATATACTTCTTTTGTTGTCTTTTAAACCTCCTTATTACATTCTGTCAGTAAATTTTATTTTACTAATTTTTTTTCCACAACTATACTTCAATATGTTTTTCAGATTTTTTTTTATCACGTTTTTGATACAGTAACACATAAAAAGTATGACGATCGAGTCAAAAACGGGATGTAGAGTATTTTGCAAATATTTACGTTTTATTGTTCAACTAGTTCATCTAGATAAATAAACAATATGTATGTGTATTCGTATTCACGTGTGTGTGTCGCAGTCTGCAAACATAGTTCAAAATATTTATATATGGGGCATTGACGTGTTAATATTTTTTTTCAAAATTCGTTAAGGTGGTGGGAATTATCGCGAAAAAACAAATTTCGATTTTATTCAGAGGAATTTTAGAGAAACTTTTATCATAACATATTTGTTAAATACAATGCATATTTAAATAATTCAAAAAAATCAACCCTTACCCTCCTCTTAAAATTAAAAGATATTATTTTTTTTGTTTTGCTCTATCTCCATCGAGTATTAATATTTTTCAAAATATTTCGGAAAATTAATTTTTTTTTATAGTGTTAATATCTAAAGATTTTTTAAATTATAAACCGTGGGGACCTAAGATGCTGAATTTTTTATTTATTTTAGCGTTAATTAAACAGGGTGTTAGATTTAAAAAAAAACTTTACTTAAGAAAATTTGTATGCTTTACCTACATATGAATATTTTTACTTCCTTGTACTTTGAAGTAAAGGAAATACTATGATCGTAAAAATTTTCGGTTTTCAAATTTAAACGGAATTATCCATTTTGACCATCCCTAGTTTCGGCGTGATATCTGTACGTATGTATTTCGGATAACTCAAAAATGATTAGCCGTAGGATGTTGAAATTTTGGATTTAGGACTGTTGTAACATCTAGTTGTGGACCTCCCATTTCCATTGCAATCGACTGAACCAAATGTATCCAAAAAAGCACAAAATCCAAAAAAATTTGGATTTTGGACGTTTTCTTAACTGCAGTAATAATCCCTCATTGAGAGCTTTTCAACGATATATCATAAGTGGTACTTATTTTCATAAGTTCCAGAGTTTTAGCCAAATAAAATATTAATTAATGAATTATTTTGATTTTACAAGGGGAAGGCACATCGGTTTGTATCAGTACTTCACTTCCTTTTTTTCTAACTTTTTTTAATTTAAATATATTGATTTATAAATAATTAATAACCTCTGATTCTAAAACGTTTTTACGATAAATAAAAATCAATAATAACTATAAAAAAATATATATATCAGTAGTTATTAATAAAGTTAAATTTTATGTACTTTTCATTTTAAAATATGTGTATATGAAATTTAGGGCGTAAAAATAGGCGTACAAAGAAGTCATGTGGAGTCCACATCAGATTTTTAGAAAACATTTTCTTAAAATTTATTCCCCTCCTCTACAAAATACATTTTGTAGTTTTTTTTGCTTTCATATTCTTCCAACTTTTGTAAAATAATTGATTCGAAACGTCTAATTGTGAACAATCTTTTTTTTTAATAATCAAGATTATTATTTTTTATTATATTTTAATTTGAAAAATATTTTATTTATTTGCAGTAATATTTTTAGGATTTGTCATAAAAATGGAATTGTATCTTATAGTAAAAGATGGAAGACAAAAAAAAAAATGAATTTAACAAAAGACAAAAAAGGTTCATGTAATAATAATAATAATAATAATAAAATATTTATTTTTGGTGATTATTTAATTGAGGTTCATCACCCCTAAATCACAAAAAAAGTACCTAATCGTTGTAAAATCTTTTGAAATGTATTTTATGATGGAATGAAGTGTCGGAAAAATAGATATTTGAATATTCTCACCTCCGGATAACGTAAAATTCTTTCTTATTGACTACACTACTTTTATTATTTATAACGTATTCATTACATTACATTGTTGTCTGTTATTCTCACAATGCGTCTAAGTTTTCTGAGTTTTCTTTATAGAATTTACAGTGTTCAATAAGTAGATAGAGTGAACTACAATGAATGAAAAAAAAATCTGCTGGACCTGAAATGTAAATGTAAAAATTGTGAATTTACATTAATTACACTTATTGAATTCTCTGTCGGTTCATAATGTGAGACAATTTTTTTACAATCAGGGCATTTTGCCGAAACACAATGTCCATCGTTGTTATAACGAAATGAAGTTGAATGAAGATCGACACATTTTCCGTTGTAGAAAACGCCTTCGTGTACTAAACAAACATAAGAAATATGAAAGTAAACAATGTAACGTAGACATTTCGCAATACGCCGATAAATGGTTAGCTACCGCTAGGTTAGAATTATCTTTTATCTTATGTTTCTTCATAATATGGTGTGTAATAAAGCCACCTCGGCAAGATGTGTTGAGTAGTGTGCTAAATTTACGTCTATTACTGTGGTAGATTGGAGCAATTATTTTCCGGAAATTTGTTTTGATTCTGCTGAAGTATCATCTCAATCTGATTCATATTAACAATTTCTAATTTATTTTCATGTTTATATCCTTAAATATAATGTTTCACGATGATATAAGTTTTTTTTTTCGATTTTCATTTTGTTAAGTGTTATTTGTATTACTATGTAAATTTTTACTAATTTTCTATTTCCCGACACCCAAAATACATCATTAAATGAATAAATATTAATTTTGAATGAATTTGATATGTTTTTTTGTGATTTCCGGATGAGGCACCTCAATTAAATAATTACCTTCTTTTTTTGTGGCCTCTTAGATTCATCCCAACCTCCATGGAAATACCTACATAAGCAGTGAAGTTGAGTGACTGTCTAGAATGTTGAATCAAATGTAGTAAGACAGAAAAAGAAAACATAGAACACACTTGACCTATCAGAAAATGGAATTTTTCACGATCGGGATAATCAGAATCAAGGTAAAAATAACTATAAAGTAATTAGCCTGAATAAAACCTCAAAGAAAAAGATTTAGCTTAAAAAATTAAACCATGAAAGTTATAAATATGAATGATTTATTTCATAAGAACCCAGCCAAATAAATGACCTTGTAAAATTTACTATAGTTGAATTAAAGACATCAATATCGTTACAGTATACTCCATTAAATCGTTGGATGCATCTTTCCATAAGTCTTACCAATTCTTATAATAACTTGTTATAATAGTAAATTATAATTAATACACGTAAAAATATAAAATAATTCGCATCAAGTAATTTTAAATTATTTGAAAATATTTTTATTTTTATTTTTACAAAAAAAAACGAGGAAATATTAAATTCAGAATTATTTCATCTCCATAATAGAATGTTAGCCTCACTTTCTTTAATCCGGAGATTTGGATTCTAGACCCGGATCAGGGATCAGAATAAAACCGGAATACAGAAGAGGTAATTGCACTGGGTTATCATCTTTTTCAAATCAGTTTCATAACATCTGTTCACTATTTTGATACCAAATTATAGAAATTTAATTGTCAAAAAAAAAAATTACTACATATTATTAAAAAATTCAACATAGTAATTTTTAAAAGAAAATCTTTTAATTTAATGGTAAACAAATTAGTACAATGATGCTTAAGGTCAGTAATTTATTAAAAACGAATTATAATAATTTCTTTTCTGGAAGGAAAAATATTATATTTTTTAATATTAAATATTAATAAACAATTCTCATTAGTGTAGGCATAATCTTCATTTTTGAGAAATAAATTACTTAAAAAAAGTAAATTGCATTAAGCCTTAATGATTATGATAAATACACTGAAAAAAAAATTAGTTCATTAAGTACAATTCAAATGTAGTAGGCCCAAACATTAACCTAACTGTTAAAAATGAAGAAAAAATAATTGTATTATCACATAATAAAATTAATTCCAAAACTTTCATGAACGTAAGGAAATAAGATTCATTAATTTATCATAAACGAGCACTTCCTTCCATTACATGATTTTGCTTTTTTTTAGAGAGAAGTGGATTTTAATAATAATTTAATTTTAACTATGAATTTATTACTATACAGTAATTTAACCTAACGACCACTTATAAACCTTACTTTCAATTTGGTAGTACAATTTTAACTACTGTAACATAATGCAGTACATAACGCCCCACACAGCTCAACTCGAAAAACCATCGACCGATTGCATTAGGAAGTAATATAATACCTCCCGTACAGTCCTGAATTTGTGCATCGTATTTCCGCTTGTTTTATCTATTCAAATTGGCGGTATGTGGTAAGAAGTTTCATGACGATGATGACGTCAATGATAATTAATGGTGTTAAATTGGATGACCTTCGCAATTTTATAAATTCTATTAAATTTGCAGTAGTTTTCTGTGGATAAGCTTGCTTAAATGATGTATTACTTTGTTTCGCGAAATACACCTCTGAATATCTTCTACTATCGCCAAGTTCTGCTGATATGCTTTGATCTATGGGTTCTATGATTACACACTCGCGCGCGCGCGCGTGCGCGCACACACACACACACATACACAAAAAGCATTAAATAAGATGATTTAAAAATTAAATATTTCCATATAACGAAAGAATTCATTTCCATAAAACAAAGCAATTAATAAACAATTAAGCTTACTGGATATTTGAATACCATAAACCCTTTTATATGTGAATATATTTTCACATGCATAGATAGAAATTTTCATTTAATTAACTTCAGTTTTCATTCAAAAATAGAAGTAATGTAAACAAAAGATTATTTTCCATACTATTACGTTATGTATAACTTAAAAAAAAATTAATAATTTACCTCCCAAATATAAATAATAAATGTGTATATCAAAGAAAATTATTTTCTCATGAAAACAGAGTACTTTGTCTTAAAAAATCTGATGTGGACCCCACACGACTTCCTTGTACGCCTATTAAATTATATATACACATATTTTTTGCAATCAGAGGTTAACTATTAATAAATAAATATATTTAAATTAAAAAAAGTTTAAAAAAGATTTAAAAAAAAAATGAAATGAAGTCGGATTCGAACCGATGTCTCTTCCCCTTGTACGTTCCAAATATATCATTAATTAAAATTTTATTTGGCTATAACTCTGGAACCAATGAAAATAAATACCACTTATAATATATCGTTGAAAAGCTCTCAATGTGGGCTGATTATTGCAATTAAAAGAAGTCCAAAATCCAAATAAATTTGGATTTTGGGCTTTTTTGGGCACTTTTGGTTCACTCGATCGCAACCAAAAGAGGAGGTTATCAACCAGATCTTACAACAGTCCTAAATCCAAAATTTCAACATCCTCGGCTAATCGATTTAAAGTTATGCGAGATACATACGTACGTACGTACAGACGTCACACTGAAACTAATTAAAATGGATTCAGGGATGGTCAAAATGGATATTTCTGTTGAAATCTGAAAACCGAAATTTTTCGCGATTCGTACTAGGAAGTAAAACGAGACTTCCGTTGCTATGCGAAATAAATTACTGATCCTTTTTAATCATTTCCTCCATTAATTTCTATAAAATTAAATAAAACCGTTTTTTTATGAATTACGCGTTAATGAATTTTTTAATAATAATAATTATATAATCCTTAAATTTCTGTATACCTTGTGTACACACAAAGAAATTCTGTATATAGTCTTGGAAAATGTGTAAACATTATGTTGTAAATTTATGTCTTGTTTGTTTACTTATAACTTTTACATGTATTTTCTTTATTATTATTTTAATATATTTATTATTTGCTACACCATCCTTTTTAATGTTAATTTTTAAGTGATCCAAATTTGATAATTATTTTCACCAGTTTCTTGATCATACTAATCAATTATCCGGAAAGTTTTTGCAATCTTTGGAATAGAATATTTACTTATTCTTGATTAATTAATTTTTTATTTATTATTTTTATTTATATACTTGTAAGAGATAAATCCTTAAACACAAATATCAGGATTTCAAATTAAATAAATATTAATAAAAATATTCTTTACAATAAAAACAAACAAAAAAATCTAATAGAGTTTTAGAAAAAAAATTATTGGCAATTAGAAATTTCCCGAATTAATTGATTAATACACCGTTTCTCAAACTGGAGATCTTGGCGATATGAAAAGGGCGTCGCGAAATTAGCCTAAAACTTTACACATAAACAATAATGAAATTATTTTAAGAAAAAAAAATTTATTAAAAAGATTTTACTTACATTTGGAAAAAATATTATTAATACATCTTGCAATTCTAATAAACGAGTTAACTAACACTTGCCCTCGCGATAACCATTTGACTTCTGTATGGAAAAGAAGAGATTTTTTTTCTTTTGGCACATTTCATCGCATATTTTAGCAAACAGCCTATTCTGTAATTGTGGACTTTAAATAAAATTAACTACTTTTACAGCTTTACGAAGAATGTGTTTGTTCTGGCTTATCTTTTCTGACAACAGGATATGTCTGTGAAGGAATCAGTGCGTACAATCCACCCTTGGTATAAGATGATCTTTTAATTTTTTCTAGAAATCCATTGTTCTTTCCAGTTTTCGCCTATGCACCATCACTACTTATTGCATTACATTTTGTCCAGTCTATGTTATAGTTTTTAGTAGTTTCATAAACAACATCAAAAAGATATTGTCCGATTTTAAGACAAAGTATTGATTTGCAAAACAATATATTCTCTTTTATTGATCTGTCCCTGTCGCTTTCATATTTGACAAAACGTAAAAAGTGAAAAATGTTTGCCACATCGTATGACACGTTAAATTGAATACTAAAACTTTATTTGCTGAATTATCTGATCGTGAACATCGGCAGCCATGCCATCGATTCACCTTGATACTGTGTCGTTAGAAATCGAAATATATTTCAGTTTGTATGCTTCTTCAACGCCTATTAAAACGTTGACCATATCAATTGCGGCAAGTAATACGAGGTTTGCTGCAATTGTATGAAGTATTGACATCTCAACTACTCTTAATGCTACGAGATCAGATGCTTCAAGCGTACTTTTCATCAGTATTGCTTGATTTGCAAATAGAAGCTAGTTGATTTCTCAAAGTATGTAATCTTTTCTTTCGAAAAATTCCAAGGGTTGCTTTTATGATTCGGATGTTTAGTTTCCAAGTGTCATATTAATTTTGATGGCTTCATTCTTTCTTCGGAGAGGACTTAAAAGGAAAGAATGCACTGTGGTTTTCTATCCAATGAGCTACAACCATAATTTAAATAACCGTCATTGTACAATATTGTCTTTTTACCAATCGATTCACTGGATGTAGTTTTTTCATAAATTTATCCATTTTGTAAGAATCTAATTAAAAAAAAAAAAAACAATGTTAACGTTTGATCGCTCATCAAAAAACCGAAACGTTAGTTATTATTTTCAATAAGAGTACGCTTTTAAAAAAATTAAAGACACAGACGCCGCACGCTTCGCATTTGAAACCAAACTGACGTTCTGAAATCCCCTACCGATCTTTTATATTGCTGACAGCACGAAGTGTTCAAACATACCATATGCATTTTCGAACATGACGCTCTCATAAGAATATTACGCAAGCAGACCAAATTACATGGAACACGTACACATCAAGTTGGAACCTGTATTTTGCTAAGTTTTTTATAATTCATACCCTTCTCTATCAGTGCAGTTCTAAGTTTCATTGAACAGGAACTCCCTTAATGTTCCGATCGAACTTCGATGAGGGGGCAAAGAAAGATCGTTGTCCCGGTAGGGAATCCCTTTGGGGAGTTCCTCATTTGAAGCGTGGCATCAAGACCGGAGTCCCGGTGGGTGGATCTCTACGAGTTCCCCTCATTAGAAGCATGGCGATTGATTTAAGACCGAGTCCCGGCTGTCTGGAGGGAACGTCAGATCATGACTAGGCAGTTTGAGGCAATGGCACACCCTGGAGCCGTTTTCATGCTTAGTTTTGGGTCTGGCTCCAAGAGAGAGGATAAAAACTGATGAACTTAAAAAAAACTAGTTTTCATTGGGTTATAGTTGGAGGATCGCGAAATTCATTATTTATTTTTTGTACTTTTTTGAGATTGTGGAGCTAAAAAGGTAGAAAATCACTGGTTTAACAAAGTGGCTTAGTTTTAGTTTATAAAATTTAATCTTGGTCTGATAATTTTATCCATAAATACCGAAACTATGAAATTGTATCCTTAAGTAGAAACAGATATTTCAGTTAATACTAAATTAATCTTCGATAATGATATTATAAACTCAACCGAATTTTACGGTTCATATATAAGCAGATTATTTGAATTACTAAATTTAAAATGAATTGTTGTTGAGTTTTTGAATAGAAATTAATTCATCTATTTTGGTTTAGGGAACGATTTGACCTACTTAAAAATAATTGGACGTTGTTGATATTATAAAACAAAACCTTTCACAACCAGTAATTATTATATTATTTTGTATTATTCACAGTATGCTGCATTAAAATCTTAGTGACAAAGTTATAGGTATAAACATTTTCAGATTATGATTTAAAAAAAATATATTATAGAACAATTAAAATCCCTCATACTGTTTTATATAAATTTTAAATCCCAATATTTCATGTTTATCAGTTTTTTATATATTTTTTTTATTTTATAAACTACTACTCTACTTATACTGGAAGGATAATCTGAGTGGTATATTTTTTGTACTACTTACTTCAGAGTGGCTTTAAAACGATTTTTATAAAATAGATATTCCTAGTACGAAATTATTTGTCTTGCTTGTTAAACTCTAAGCAGCTTCAGATAATGAATTGAAGGAAATAAAGTGACGAACGATAAACGGTACTTTATAGAACTGTAAAATCCTAAACTGCTTGAAACTCATCACAATATATTAGTCTTTATGTATTTACCCTAACAAACGCTTTCTTAATAATAAAAAGAGTAAAATAAATTATTACCAAAGAACTATTACTTCTAATCAGGTTAAAAAGAAAAAAAAATTCTAAAAAAATATAAATAAATATTTTTGGTTTAAAAAATAAACTTCTTTACATTTATGTATATATTTAAGGTAAAATTTAAGCCTGAATTTCTTCTTCATAGGAAATTATTCGCTTAGTTTGTTCTATTAAATGGAAATAATGCATTTTTCATCAGGAATCTAGATAGGTTTGAACGAATATTTTTTTAAATATTTAAAATTCGTTATAATGTTTCCATATTATTGTTATGAGTGGATAAAAATAGCTAAAAGTAACAAAAATGTCTAATTTGTAGATGACTGGAAAACATTAATGAAAATTTTAAATACAGAAAAAATTTATTTTTTAAAAATGGACTGATTATAAATCCGTTTTAAAAATAAGAAAAAATAATAAACTTTCCGTGATTTATGAATTAAATTCAACTGAATATTAATTAAAAATATCATAACTTTTATAACTAGGTTACCAAATTTTCATCTTTTATCTGATTGACCTTTTTAAACGAGTAAAAAAGGATTGAATTAAAAATAAACATATATATTTTACAGTGGGTATGTGGAAGATATACGGAACGTGCCGAAATGTATTTCTCGAACTTCAGGTACTGATTCAGGACACCAAAATAAGAAAAAAAGTTCATGTAGACATAAGTTCTATTTTGCTTTGATTTCCTTCTGGACGCTATTTTGTGATTTTCAACGAAAATATTATTTCTCAGGAACGGGTAAACCTAATTAATTAAATTTGTAAAATGTGAGACTAGTGTCGCATTCTACAAAATAAAACATTTTGAAAACTTCACCTTTAAAAATTTCAAAACGACGGATATCATAATTTTTAATCTTCAATATCTCTGTTTGATCAGATTTTTACTTATTACAAAATTTATTAAGCATTTTATTTTGAACAAAATGACACCTCATTTGTAAAAATCCGTTGACAAACAATCGAGTTACTGCAGACAGACAATCAACCTTTTTCTTTTCTTTTTTTGTTTAACCGCCGGGTCCACAGTTAAGTATTGCTTCAGAGGATGAAATGAATGATTTGTAGCGTGTGTGAAAATGCCGTGTCTGATCGGGATTCGAACTCAGGCACGAATACTTTAAACCGATTCGATTATGTACCTATTAAGAGAGATTTGATTTTGTTTTTTTTCTTCGAACCTCATTTTTTCCACCCCCTGAGCCAATTGTTGGCGATATCAAAAAACTTTACTTAGATAAATATTAGGCTTTTATCCAAT
Organism: Lycorma delicatula; assembly: GCF_047948215.1. Classification (NCBI taxonomy): domain Eukaryota; kingdom Metazoa; phylum Arthropoda; class Insecta; order Hemiptera; family Fulgoridae; genus Lycorma; species Lycorma delicatula. The sequence goes on along the minus strand of NC_134464.1, from coordinate 69,593,809 downwards.
AAATAGTAAGAACTTTTAACAAATTCGCTATTTTACTTAACAAAAATGCTATAGCAATAATTTTTAGTTTTTCGAAGTCTCCATTTCCACCCCCACGGTTCGATTTTTCTCATTAACGAACTGGACCGGGATTTTGGGTCGTTATATTTTAAATATCAATTTGAAAGTGATTGGCGCAAAATTACGGCAGTTATCGTGTCCACAAAACGTGATATACATTCGTATATATATATATATGTATATATAAACTTTTGAATTGACGGTGGTTTTAGGGTCTGGGGATATGAGACGCGAAGATATGTCAAAATTTTCCGGAAGTTGAATAACGATATCCATTACAATAGGTAGCTTTCTTATAAAATTTATCTAAAAAGCAATGCTATTTCTGTGTTAAAGAATCTCACTGTCGCAAATGCGTAGTTTTCTTTAATTCCCTTTCCTTTCATAATCTTATCAAAATTTGGAACAGGATAAAATAACTTTATATTATACTACTGGTGTATGACTATGATACGTTAAGGGTCAAATAGGGTATGTTGAATATTTTCAATACACAATTTATTTTATAACAAGATTTTTACTATTGTGCAAAACAACCCCTAATACGACTATTTGAAAAAAAATAGACCCAGTTTAGCTCATCTGATTTTTCCATGTGAGAGTAAACTGCCTTATTAGAATCATAACAATATTGATCAAATAACATCATAAAAAAATATGAAATAGGCTTCTGCGGGAAGACCCTTTCAAAATGTTAAATAAAAAATCCAATTGCTTGTCTTTAAAAATAGAATATTTAAGTACTAACACGTTTTATTTATGTGACAGAGACGGCATGCGATTATATTTGTTGCGGGATAAGTATAAAAATATTATATGACTACCAGAAATAATCGGGATTTCTCGAAGTTAACAGTATTGTTCATTAAGATACTATCATGATGTGACGTCTACATTTAAATGAATGAGAATTTGCTTATTATTTATCTTTTAATAATTAGATAAGAAAAGGACATATATTGCTTAAACCTATAAAACTGATTGATACAGTACGTGGGAAGTTAAAAGCTTAAATTTTTGATGCGCAATAAAATTTTTGGATTCCTGCAAAGACTCTACGAATCATTAAAATAATTCCCACTCGTTTTATATATATATATATATATATATATATATATATATATAGTGTTCCACTAAGAAACGTAGAAACTTTCAGGACATGTTATATTGGTGAAAATAATGAAAAAGACTCATATAAACATAGGTCTGGAAACGCTTTATTTTCGTGTTACGGCTACCGAAATATTTCGCTCCGATTTCAGCTTCTCTAATAAAAAAAGCCCTACTGTAATTTTTTTGGCCCAAATTAAAGAGTAAAGGTGGTTTCTTATGTAATTTGAGCTGGGAAATAGGATAAGATAAACCCCAGAACTGGTAACTCCAGTACTTTTTAACATATCCAGTAAGATATTAAAATATTTTAAGACGTAAAACACAAAATTCAGTGTCGAGAAACAAGTTTTTTTCAGGTGTGTAGTAAAATAGCTTATGTGAATGCGAAAGATTTAATAACAAAACTTATAGAGAATAACTACCTATTCAACTAAATCATTCTTAATATAGAAAAACAAAAAACAAAAAAAATACTTGCAATGATAAATGGTAACAGAATAAGAGACCGTAATATAAAAAAAAAAAAAAAAAAAAAACAAAAAAACAGCTCCTAAATAATAATAATACACAAAAACCAGTAATTTGCAACATTATTGCAAATTAAATGGTAGGTTAAATAATAGTTATTTTCTTTAATTACCACAGTAGTTAGTTTTAAAATTTATTTAAATGTTATTGGTTATACTTATACAATAAATTTTAAAAAAATAAATAAATTTAGGACCGAAAAACATTTAACTAAATTTTTAAACTAAATATTGTAGAAAGTAAAACTAAATCAGTTGACCGAGCCATTTAATTTGTAGTAGTGTTGCAAAATATTAGTATTATTTAATATTGTGAAATCTGTTATTACTATTATTTGAGCAATTAATCTCACTGATGTAATTCTGATGAAAATACGGAATAAAACATTAGAACGGTCCGTTTTACCTCGTTTTATCTACCACGAATTTTCTTTCTTTTTGATTGCTTACAACTCGTAAACGAAGGCATTCGTTTAAGAGACTATTTTCGCCATCGTTTTTCTTGTAAAAGTTTACAATAAAATCACGCATTACATTTTTGCATTTATACTTTTAAAAAAAAGTTAGATTCAATACGGCGTACAAAGATTTGGAATACACCTTAAAGTAGTAATTATGTAACCATGTAGATACGGACGTATTCTACCTCTTAGTATCCCTCAGTTTTATTATATGAAGTCGTTTCCTTACTTTAATAACACCATATCATTTGTACAAGGAATGATATACAAAACAACACGTCCTTTGCAGGGCGTTGATTACGTGTTTTTCGTACCGTGTAAGTGGAGATTAAAATTTTTTTAAATTCCGAATTTAATGGGTTAAAATGGAATAAGAATGACATTTTTTTCTTTTTCATCTCTCGGTAAAAAATGAAGATATCAACTTGATTTTTGGTGTGTATACATTTTATCCGAATATCCAAAACCGATTTCTAGATTTTTTAGACGCAATTCCAGTTTGAAACGGGTGAAGAAAGATAAAATATTTTTAACAATGATTGCAGATTTTCTCAATTTTCGACTATATTAAACGAGATATTAATTATAGACGAGATATTTGGGCTTAAAATATTTTTCGGTTTTTTGAATTTCGATTTCTTAAGGGTTGCGGCGGTTCAACTAACACAGTCACTGCCACTGTTACTACATGTGTGATGGGACTGGTTGCACCGCCTCCTTTCCGGTTACTTGACTAAAAAACTTAAAATAAAAAAAAAAACTGACCGCGATCGGAAACGCAAGTAACCATGTAGCGCGCCGAAGCCGTGAATGCTAGTATATTTATGTACATATTTATCAAATCAAATTTTTAAATATTAATTAATTTTTGTTGTTAAATTAAGTCTTTCTGTGTTTAATTTTTGTGTTAATATTTTTTATTTATTTATTATATTATTTTCATATTGTGTGTATAAATTAGTTTATTGTAGTTGTCTTCTATTGCTATACGACAATTTGCCAATTTGATTTCATTGTTTTATATAGTGCTTGAATGAATTATTTTACGCGTTGATGAAGATTTTTTCAATCTGTCGGATATGGGATTTAGTACAGTTTTATTTGTACACTCTTCTCTTGCTTTGTTTCTCAGTGTACAACATTAATCCATCGATACTTAACGCTAATATACTTCATAAGTTAGAAACAATAAAAAAAAGGTCACAAAAATTTCTAACATTTCAGGAAAGACAACTATTTCGTTGCACTTAAAATAAAAAAAATAATGTAGACAAGATTATCTGACAGTAAGGTAACTCAGTTTTAGGAAAACTAAAGACAAAATGAAATATATAAATAAGTAATAACCAGTAACTTCGATATTCAACAGAAAGAATACTTGGGTGTATAACATTTTAAGTATGTCTTAATATCTTTTGATGAAAAAATTAATCATTTCAGATAATTCAAGTTGAAAATAGAAATTTAGCTTAAATATATACACTTAGAAACTTGAATTTTTATTTCAATTCGTAACAAGCCTGTTTGAAGGGAGTTAGATCGTGAGTAGCAATAATTGACGCGGATTAGAGCCAGTTGTCCAGTCACTCACTCCCACGTTTTTATTAACAACATATTTTAATATTTTGTAGACATTTAAAAAATATATTTTATTAATCTACAACGGATTATATTACGTTTCTGAAGAATTGGTTATATTTAATAATAATAACTATTTTTTAACGTAATTACAATTAATTTTTTTACATCATTTTTTATTTAAAATTTTATTTTTTGAATTACTAATTACTTTTATATTTTCATTATCTACAGATAAGTTATTTAAAAATCAAATTGTAGATCTACTTTTAAATTTTTATTATTTTTTTATATTATATTGTTGTTTACTTACGTTTTTAATTTTTATACAAGACCATAAAACTTTATTACCTTTTCTTAAGTAAGAAATTATATTAGTACATTTTCATATTATATGTTATCGTCAGGTATGTTTTGTACTACGTAGTACGATGTACTTTAAGATAGATTTCCAGTCGTACTTTCAGTTAAACTAAGTTGTAATTTCAGTTAGTTAAACTAAGTAAGTTTGCTGTTAATTGACGTTAGTAAACGCAGAGGTGATGAAGTTCTAATTCTAACTTAAAAGACAATCTTATTTTCAATCGCTTAAAGGCATTATATCGCATATATTCTATAATCTTTAGGTGTCTAATGCAAATGAGAATTAATAGTTAAATCGATCAGAAGAGTATATTTAATCAGAAATAATAACAAGTTACATTATTCAGTTCTTAAATTAATTTATTATTTCCTAGTTTAATTCATAACACTTGTTTTAAAGCAACATGTATTTTACTTGGTTATTTATCATTTCTCTCCTTGATAGCAGTAATTTATTTATTTAAGATTTTACTGTCTATTCCAAACCGTGTATATTTTATAATGTTCATGTTCATATTGAAAAAAAAAAATCTTTACATAATTCTGTAGTTTTTTATCTGAGTTTAAAATTATATTCATTAAATATGACAAATTTGTTTTTTCTTTTCAATATGAAAGTTTGCTTCTTATTATTTTGAAATTCATGGGCATTGACTTATAAGGTTAGCATTTATCACATTGCTTAAAGGTGTAGAAAAATTACCAATAGGATAGTAACATAAAATATAAAAAAAATATACAAATGTCTAGACAATACCAAATATAAAAGAAACCCCGTGTTCATGTGTAAAGGTCCTTGTCTTCCTCAATGGTGCGACTGGTAGCGTCTCGCCATTCATCCGGAGGTCCCGGGTTTGAATCCCGGTCAGACATGGTAATTTTACCCAGATCTTCCTTTGTATCTCATCCTCTGAAGCAGTACCTTACGGTGGTACAGGAGGCTAAAAAAAGATTACACACAGGGGATATGCAATCAAACGTAAAACAAATTCTTTATTTCACCGAAGTTTTATTACAAACGGATCCGCTGGCATAAAGGTAAACAAATATTGTTTCTTGTTTTTCTTTTTTCCAAATCAGCACCAAATAATTTCTTAATCTATAGCTGTTTTTGAGGTTTTACATATAGTACATTCTTCAAGCAGATGCTTAACGAAAGTGGTTTTTCACGTACATCACATATTGATCTTTCTTCACTGAGAAGGAAATATTGAATTTCTTGTTTGTTGTGACCGATTCTTAGTCTTGTCAACGTTATTAGTTTCCTGCAAGTCAGTATCGCATCACTGTTTCATTTATATCGAGTAATTTTGATCGTATTTAGTTTGGTGTTTAATTTCCTCCATTATTTACCACTTCTTAAATTATTTAATTTAACCTTTCTTCTCCATTAATTTAATTATTGTTATCATGACGTTCGAGTTCTATGTAGTTTCCCATTTTTTGTTGCAAAATGGATGGTTTAATAATGCAGTTTTACAGCTTATAACAGGATATTATTCTCTGGTATGTTCTAGCACAATTTTTTTCCAAATGTTTACTTCCAAATGCTACATGATTATGTCGTTGCAAGAATAGATGCGTAGATCAGTGGAAATCTTAATTGTTATTCAGAAACTCTGTAACTCTTCTTTAGTTGCTGTTTAATGTATGGAAGAGAGATTTTTGTTACAAACATATTTTAGTCGGTTAGTGAAAATTAATTAGTTAGCTGCTTTCATGTAAGAAAAACAGGTTTGAGCAGAGCATTTGTCTACTGCGTGGAAGAGAGCTTTAGCTTTCCTCTGGGTGAGGTTGTTTGACATGTACTGCGGGTTCTTCGCGAATAGGTTGTCTTTTCTTATAACTATTTCATTCTGTCTTTGATCTGTCCTTTCGCATGTTTGGTTCCGTGAAATAAATAAGTAATTATATTTGGTTCATAACTACAATACCAGCAATTTTAGAGTTAGAATAATATTTTTTTAAGGATGTTCTTATAGCCTGATTTTGGTGACTCTTTTTTTATCTGATTATCTCACAATATTCCTAATGAATAATTTATCAAAAGTAGCCTTTTATCTAAGATTCACTACACACAGACAAAAAATTATAGCAGATTAATAGCAGAATCAATGTGGTAATGAAAACGGGTAAATTAAGAACTTTCACAACAAAAAAAGGAGATTATATTAATAATATGGTTTTAATTAGATATTATTTTTAAATAATGGGTACTTCATCAAGATTCGAAACTAAAATGAAAAAATTTGATTATAATATCTTGAAATTATATCCGAGTTAAAAAGCAAAATTGGATATCTACAAAGAAAAAATATTTTAATAAAAATAAAAGTAATTAATTTTATAACAAGTAGTAGATAAATTCTACGAGGAAAAGTTTGTCAAAATAAACATTCTTCGTTATAAATATCTTGGTGGATTAATTTATAGAAAAATTTCTTTCCTTGTAATTATACCTTGTATATGTGTGTTATGAGGGATTAAGAGATCTAGCATTACCTTATATGAGTGACAACCATCAAAAATGGATTTTTGTACATCTAACACGAGAAAAGGTAATTCTCAAACAATTATATTGAGAGGACTATTCCTAAAAATCTATAAAATTCCAATACCAAAGGTTTTTTTGATAGATTTTTAAATCGTTCGCAATAATCTGATGAGTACACTGGGAAAACTAAGAAAGCACTTCAGGAAAAAGGGATGAAGAATAAGAAAAAAGTAAATAATGATAAAGAATAATTTACGGACCGAATTCTATAAAAATATTGAAAATTAGTTCAAAATATTGTTTAATCGATCCATTAAATATTGTCTGCCCAGAATTCCTCAGAAGATCTGATTATCCTTGCTCTGGAGGTAAGAAGTGGAAGTCATCGGTCAACCACTTTTTGAAACCTGGTTCAAAATCATGCTAAAAGGAATAAAACCTTTTTCAATTAAATATTAAAGAAAAAGTTTAAGAATCGGCTTATGTTTCTATAAAATGTTGCACGCTGGGCCATTTTAGAGTTATTTCTCAGGTGAATAAGTTAATTTTAATGATAAAATGCCCATATGCGGATCAGCGACCTTATTTGTAAAGAATTTTTATTATCTAAGAGAATGTATTACAGGAATATTATTTCCCTACAAGAACATATAGGGAATACAGGGAATATATATTATCATAATTCGACTACCTAAGTAGATTAATATTAAAAATCATATAATTGATTCTACGTAAATTTGTAAAAAATAGCAGTAAGATTTAAATTAAAAATAAAATTTTAGTTTTGAAAATATTACTAAACATCAATTATATAGGAATTAAATTCTAAAATAAAATATTTTAATTTTTTCTGCTCAGTGTAGAACCGACTATTTTTTCGTAGTTTTTTTTCCGTTACATCGTGTCACCTTTGAAATTGATCCTTTTCATCGTGTCTGCTCCAAATTCGGAACTGATCATCAGTACAACTTTATGATTAAGCCATTTGAAAACAAAACGCTTACATTATTCTCCAAAAACTGTTTGACAATTTTGTTTTTAATTACTTTTAGTTTGGTTAAGTTTTTATGACAGAAGAGGGATTTTTTTACTAGTAAGTTTCCAAGTTTCTCAAATCCTTATTTCTATAAGTTGTTTGATGTGGTTAACGCTGTTATAATAATTATTCATAAAAAATGAATAGCCCTTATCTAACTTTCTTCCATTAATTTATGAACTGCTTTATTGACATGAACATATACACAAACTTCTTGATCGAAGGATTCAGCCCACACGTAAAACTAATCCTGTCGAGTCAGAAACAAGTAAAATTTTATGATGTATTTGTTACATAACCTTTTCAGTAAACACAAAATATCAATCTCCCTCCACATACTAGCACGGCTATACATAGACAATTTTTGATCTCATCGGATGTAAAAATTGTCTTTTTATTAGTGAATGCTGATAGTAGTGATTAGTATTTGATAGTAGAAGCTGAAGTTTTGTGTCCATCATTCTGTTAAAAGATAAAATGAAGGCTTTAAAGTATGTTAAAAAAATACTTTTTGCCTTATTCAAGCTGTAAATATTGAAATATTAAATATATCCGTGCTCCAGTAATCAGAAAGTTCAGGAAAAGAAATTATTCCTATGTGAATAGGCGATTTAACCAAAGCAGGAACTTTTCAATGTAATTTGTTTTTGTTTCCCTTATTCTAGTGGTAAGTTTATTAAATTGTTTGTCAAATTTGTTCGTCTGATAAATAGTCTGGGCAATCATTTTTGGACTGAAAACAGCTTTTAAAATAAGTTAACTATTTCATCTCTGTGGAAAGATTTTTTCAGTCCATGGTTTACATTAAAAATAAATGGATCTTTTTTGCGATCCTCCTAAATTCCCAAGTTTAGTGAATTATTAACTTTTTTTAGTTTTAGAGAATCTACGTGTTTTTTATTTTTACAGAAAAAAGTAAACTTAAAATGTTTAAAGAAAAGTATTTTGCAATATGCAATATATGCAATATGTTTTTTGTAGAAAAAACACCGTACTAATTTGAGCGTCAATAAGACTATAATCAAACATACTTATGTTACGTTTCATCTTCTTATATTAAAAATGTGGTCCCAGGACTACAAAAATTTATAAATATTAAATTTTTTTATGAAATTAACTATTTTTTTTTTTTAAATAAGAAAAATAGCATCAAAAGCTAAACTTTAAACAAGTATTAAAGTTTTCCCATGCGAGAAGATTTTATTAAAATATAAAGTCGGTAGGAAAAAAATTATTTATGACTGCATAGTAAAAAAATACGTAACCTAACCCGCACGTGATAATTAATTCCGATCGGTTTTTACAGCATTTGATGTGCTTAAAACATCATCGAATTGTGCGGTCCGTTAAAAGTTTTGAATCAAATAAAATCCTCCCAGCTTCATCTTCAATTAAATTAACGAAAATTAATTCTCTTATTTTAAAACTTTTAATGAATATATCGCGGTTGCTTTTTTTCATACCCGATAATACGATGAAAAAACCGCCAGTTTTTTATACTGTCTGATCGTTCAATGTAATATTTTTGCATAAATCCATAAATAAAGTTCTAATTTTGTGATATTGTGTTAATATTAATTAAACTAATATTGTAATTTAAATTGCCTATTAACTGTTATACCTAATTAAATTTAGGTTTCTCAATCAGCATATCATATCATACTACAAGGTAAGTGATTTAACATAAATTATACTGATTTACTTATATATGATAATATCAAGGTAACATAATGAAAAAATAAGTTTAATCATTACTCTAAAATGTGGGTAATATAAATTTAGCATTACTAATATTTTAAATAATTTTTAATAAATGATATGTCACGTTTAATAGAATTTAATATATATTGTTTAACGGATTAAATACAGTATTCCGTTACAGTAACACATTAAAATTATGCCAAAGCTTTTTTTTTATTAATATACTAGCAGACCCGAAAATGCTTCGCTATTGTTAGATTTGAGTATATAAACATAGATTAAATGAACACAATTGAAAGTATAAGTTTTGTACTTACAAAATAACATTACGGAATTTCACAAAATTTAACCTTTCCCTTTTCATCTTTTCCTTTTCCCCATTTTCATTTTACTATATTCTCTTTCCTCCTTTTTCACCTTTCCCTTTCATTCCCCCATGTTTTTCCCCCTTATTTCCTAATTTCCCTTACTCTTTCCCCCTTTCCCCATTCTCTTTCCAATCTCCTAATTTCTTTTCTCCTTTACCCTTTCCATTTCCTTTTCCTTGTTTTTCCTTTTTTTCTTATTTCCATTTTCCCTTTCTTCACTTTTTACCTTCTTCCCTTTTACCTTTTTCGATTTTTCCCCATTCTCTCTTTTTCCCCACGCGTAAATCGGTCCAGTAGTTTTTTAGTCTATAGCGGACACACATATCGGAAACATTGAAATGGAATCGTAAAATATTTAGTATAGCGTGTGTTGCTTTTATGTCTAACAGATAGACTGTTTTTCTCTTTTAGGTTCTATTCTATTTTTAGTTTATATTTAGCAAAAATTATTTTCATCTTGAACCAAATCTTCCAAATTTAAGAGAATTATAAAATTTAGGAATTCTATAATCTTGCTTTAATCGATATTCTGTGTGGAATTAATTCTCTTTAAATAATAGAATTCCAAGATATTTCACACATAATTCTAGGATATCTGTTTCCTCAACTTAATACATTATCTAAAAACTTTTAATAATATAATGAGATATTGGATAATCAATCAATATAACTTAAATTTGAATTTTTAGTTTCTCTACTTTTATTGGCTAGTTAATTTAGCGTAGATATTGAAATTGTTTTAACTGATGGGAAAATCAGATATTTAGTTGAATCAACGAATTCACGGGGGTTTTATTGTAGATATTCCTAATGATACAAGTAGCCTAGTTTTCAAAGGAGTTTATTTAAAATTCCATTAACGATTTTAGTTTTATAATAAAACTATTGGTTTATTTGTGAATTTTTAGGTAATATTACTTAGATAGACCTAATTTTTCTACATACTCTTTTAACGTTGATTTAAATATATTAATCTATTTATTCGCCGTAAAACAGATTCTAACTACTCACAACGTACTAAAGTTTATCTTGTAGCCAATTAGTGCTTTCAGGAAGTTAAAGAAATCAAATTTTCTGAAATAATTACAATAATGTAGATCAATATTTTGTCCAATCACTTGATTGAGTATAATTTTGATCAGTTTTGTAATATTCCATATTTTTGTATATTTGAAATGTTACACATTTCTTTTTTGTTATCAAGAAGTTATATAATTCTGACCAATCAGAGTTAATCATTTTCTACTAATCAAAGCAAACCAATCCAGTTAGTAAATTTAATGATAATCTATATAAATATTAGTTAATATAAATTATTTTTTTGAATCGTTTTTTGTGCTTTGATATTTTATTAGAATTTACATAATTAATTTATCGACTGAATGTATAGCAGTTTTAAAAGAACATCAATAGAATCAAGAATATATTATATATTACGATAAACAAACACACACATACGTATATTTATATATAAAACAAAAATACTCACAACACATTCCTTCAGTTATCGTATTAGAATGAAAATAAGATATTTACACTTTTAATAAAGCATGCAAGACATTAAGATTAAAATATAGACGCACTCGTATATTTTACAGATTTATTATTCCCCCATAAATAAAAGTATAGAGAAAAATATTTAAATAAATAATGATTTTTTTCCATCGGATATTGAAAGTTTAGATAATCTAAACTAAAATGGTTTTAAATAATTACGCCTTTTAAAATGTAAATACCGTTACTTTAATTTTTTACTTCGTTTAAGGTGGAAATGAAAAAAAAGAGAGTTCTCATCTCTAATAAGAGCAAATCAATGAAAACGCCTCTGAGAACATGGTTAACGTTATTGAAGAGTACACCTAGCCATCAGGGATGAACTAATCGATTCCCACGATAAAAATTCCGTACATAAATACAATTCTCTTTTAACTTTTTTTCCACTCTTTTTCAAGATTGAACATAAATATTTTTGCTGAATAAAAACGAAGAAAATCTAATTTGTGTTAATTATGAAGTATGTACACGTGATTATTACGTTATATTTTAATGAAATAAAAAGTGTAACATCATTTAAAAGGTTTATTTTTTTTAAATAATTTTTTTAAAAATAGTTTCTTACTCAATATATTAAAAAGGATTCATTTTCCATGACATTAAAAATCCCTTTATATGATCCGACTAATAACTGCTGAAATCTAATCGGTCAAAGAATAAAAAGTATTTTGTGAATAAAAACTGAATTATGATTTAAAAATAAACGGATTTGATTTTCTTTAAAATTAAAAAATTGTAAATAAATCGTAAAAATTCTAAATTGTCATTAACTAAGTCCTAACGAATTAAGTACAATAACTGGGGCGTCCTCCTTTAATTAAAAATAACTTCCGTTAAGTAAATAGACTGAAAAATTTGAAGAATAGATAACCCGTTTTGTAAAGTAAACTAAAGAAATACGATTATATCTTATATTGCATTGTTATGTTTTTTTTTTTTTTTTGTCTTCAGTCATTTGACTGGTTTGATGCAGCTCTCCAAGATTCCCTATCTAGTGCTAGTCGTTTCATTTCAGTATACCCTCTACATCCTACATCCCCAACAATTTGTTTTACACACTCCAAACGTGGCCTGCCTACACAATTTTTCCCTTCTACCTTTCCTTCCAATATTAAAGCGACTATTCCAGGATGCCTTAGTATGTGGCCTATAAGTCTGTCTCTTTTTTTAACTATATTTTTCCAAATGTTTCTTTCTTCATCTATTTGCCGCAATACCTCTTCATTTGTCACTTTATCCACCCATCTGATTTTTAACATTCTCCTATAGCACCACATTTCAAAACTTCTAATCTTTTCTTCTCAGATACTCCGATCGTCCAAGTTTCACTTCCATATAAAGCGACACTCCAAACATACACTTTCAAAAATCTTTTCCTGACATTTAAATTAATTTTTGATGTAAACAAATTATATTTCTTACTGAAGGCTCGTTTAGCTTGTGCTATTCGGCATTTTATATCGCTCCTGCTTCGTCCATCTTTAGTAATTTTACTTCCCAAATAACAAAATTCTTCTAGCTCCATAATCTTTTCTCCTCCTATTTTCACATTCAGTGGTCCATCTTTGTTATTTCTACTACATTTCATTACTTTTGTTTTGTTCTTGTTTATTTTCATGCGATAGTTCTTGCGTAGGACTTCATCTATGCCGTTCATTGTTTCTTCTAAATCCTTTTTACTCTCGGCTAGAATTACTATATCATCAGCAAATCGTAGCATCTTTATCTTTTCACCTTGTACTGTTACTCCGAATCTAAATTGTTCTTTAACATCATTAACTGCTAGTTCCATGTAAAGATTAAAAAGTAACGGAGATAGGGAACATCCTTGTCGGACTCCCTTTCTTATTAGGGCTTCTTTCTTATGTTCTTCAATTGTTATTGTTGCTGTTTGGTTCCTGTACATGTTAGCAATTGTTCTTCTATCTCTGTATTTGAACCCTAATTTTTTTAAAATGCTTAACATTTTATTCCAGTCTACGTTATCGAATGCCTTTTCTAGGTCTATAAACGCCAAGTATGTTGGTTTGTTTTTCTTTAATCTTCCTTCTACTATTAATCTGAGGCCTAAAATTGCTTCCCTTGTCCCTATACTTTTCCTGAAACCAAATTGCTCTTCTCCTAACACTTCTTCCACTCTCCTCTCAATTCTTCTGTATAAAATTCTAGTTAAGATTTTTGATGCATGACTCGTTAAACTAAGTGTTCTGTATTCTTCACATTTATCTGCCCCTGCTTTCTTTGGTATCATAACTATAACACTTTTTTTGAAGTCTGATGGAAATTCCCCATTTTCATAAATATTACACACCAGTTTGTATAATCTATCAATCGCTTCCTCACCTTCACTGCGCAGTAATTCTACAGGTATTCCGTCTATTCCAGGAGCCTTTCTGCCATTTAAATCTTTTAATGCTCTCTTAAATTCAGATTTCAGTATTGTTATGTTATTATGTGATAAAAACGTGATTGTAAATTAAAAATCAAATTGAGTTTTATAAAACTGTATACAAACACTAAAATCCGTATTATGCAATTAATTTTATTTTTTTTTGTAATAAACAGTCTTATAAAATGTACGGTCAATTAGATTTTCTATTGTTTTGTCAGTATTTTATTAATAAGAGACTCTTACTATTCTTTTACTAAAAAAACCAAATCGGATTATATTTTAATAAACATCAGTTTGAAAAGATTTCAATTTTTGTAAAAAAAAATATAGAGAGGTATTGAGTTAAAGGATTCATTGAAGCGGGAATGAAAAGATTCGTAAACATTCATCACATTACAAGTGTTTTCCGTTTGGGAAATCCACATATTTGGAAAGAGAGATCTACTTTTTTTAATGTAGTTTTCAACTAAATACGAATAGAAATCATGAAGTTTTGTAATTTTCAGATTTAAGTGGCATGTAGTCAAATGGAAATGAGTCCCTATACCACTGTAAATGAAGGATTACGTTACAATATAATAAAGAGAGCATACAAAAGAATTTCAACCATAATTCATAATATTTTTCATATTACGTATTTTTAATGATAATTTAATATTGAATAAATAAAATATAAATAAATATTAAAAAATAATAAAATTAAACGACAGTATTGCAGTTTTAAAGAAAGATAAGACTTTATTTTATGCACCAGGATAATTCCTTCCTTTACAAATAAAATTAGAAATCACCACATTTTACATTGTTCATCATACGTGTAAATTAAAATTTACGTCCGAATGAAATTTTACTAGCTAGATTTTTCCCGATTAAATGGATTATTTACTAGTTATACGAAACCGATGAAATAATTTAACTTAGCTCACATTTCCTGTAAATGAGAAAACAAAGCATGTTTGATAAAAAAAAGTTTTTTCTTCAACTGTATTCAAAACTATTAACTGGAATCTTCTTATCATCTCCGTAAAGTATAAATTGACCAAATTAAATAAAATGAGTATTTTTCATTATTTCAAGTGACGATTTCTTTGATATCTATAGTTTTCGAAAAAATTTGTAGGTTTAATTGAAAATTAATGGTATATTAAATTATATTAGTGTTATTATGGCAAAAAAAGTTAAAATCTTCCTTGGAAAACAAGGAACTGTGATAATCTGTAGTAGATTTTCAGAATTTCATGAAAGTATAGAACAAATACATATACTATTTATTTCCCGTTGTGACTTTTCTCGCGAAATACATATTCAAATTTGTACATGAATACAAAGAGTAATCCTCAACAAGAAGATTTTTATTTTTTTAATTAAAAAAAAAGAGTAATGTTTTCAAAATGCAAATTATTATTTTTAAATGAAATGAAAATAAATAGAGTGAAATATGCATGAATTGAAAAAAGATAGAAAATTAGACAGTCTTTTTAACCGGATCCGAATTTTCGGACGAAAATCACAAATATTTCGAAAACGGTTGGTCCTAGCGCTCTGAAAAAATTTTTCGAGCTCCCCATACGGTGACCATATTCGCTCCAAGTGGTACCCGTCGGATGATAATATTTTCAAGTGCTCCCTGGGCACCGTTCGGAAATTGTTGGTGAGAGGGTGATTGTTGGTTGGTGCTGCCACCATAAAATCTCGGCAACCGCTAGTCTGATTTTCACGATTCAAACGCCGTATATATCAACAGTTTTTTCCCCAACATCCCCAAGCCGGACATCCAATTAAGTATACTCGCCTCGGGGACATGTCCTTTCCGGATCTTTTAATTGCCTGCCTCCAATCTCTGACGGAAGAAACCAGGCCCGGCTATGCCGTTACCAGCCCCCCCCCCCCCGACCGGAGGCCGGAGACCAGGTCTCGGTCTTTCCTTTTGCCAGCCTCAAACCGACGGCGCAGGAGCCGAAGAGTATCCAGGAACTCACACCGCCGGCCGGGTCTCGGTCTTTTCATTAATTTACATCTAACGGACCCCAGGAGTCCCCGCTCCATCACGGGAACCCACACATTAGGGCATGTGAGCTCTCGGGAACGGGGCTGTCCGCCCAGTCCTGCTATAAACTAAAACCCTCAGTATCCCAATCGTCTTCTTTTATTCTGAGGACTGCTCTTGCAAATATTGCAAAATTATGCCAGTTTGCGGACATAGCCAAGAGCCACTCCGAGAGATGCTCCGGTCTGGTATGCATCAGTCCTTCATGTATATGATGTTCCTCCCATTGTCTGCACACGAAAATAGTGTGTTCGGCATCGTCAACCGCATCGCAGTAACAGCAGATGGGTGACTCTCTCCTGCCAAAATTATGCAGGTATTGTTCAAACGCACCATGTCCCGATATGAGTTGCGTTGTGTGGTAATCTAATTCGCCACGAGAGCGATCTAGCCATACATTCAGGTTCGGAATAATTCTTCTGGTCCATGCGGCCACTGCTGAACCCGACCATGCCACCTTCAATAGTTCCCGTATTATAGAATTGGACTCATCTTTGGCTACACCGGACGCCCTTAGTTTTCATTATTTAATATGCATTTCTATCGGGGACACCGAAGAAAGCACGCACAGTACATCATACGATAAAGTTCGGTACCCCGAAACTACGCCCAGTAGCGACTTTCTATGAGTGCTCTTTAATTTGCTTCTGTTGCGCTTGACATTAACCGCATCTGCCCATACCGGGGCGGCGTACAACAGAGACGACGTTATCACCGAGGTGAATGTATCAACAGGTTGAACGCTAACTATTTAACGCATCGGGTGCACTCTTGATTGACCGGATCTTGGTTATCCAGAAATTAGGTCGTTTAGCCCTATGATTTAATTGTACTCACCCATAGTACCGATTCGATCTTTCACTAAATACGCTCAAACCTGTGCGATAGTGCAGCTGTAAAGTATAAACTTATGAAAACTAAAAATTAGAAAATAAAAATTATGTAATAAAAACATTTTAAAAACTATTCTTATATTAAATGCACTAAAAAAAAATTAAAAATAAAATTAACACACTACTTGTAAATTAAACGCACTAAAATGTAAAAAATAATTTAGCACGGTATCTCAGAATAGATTTGACAACAAACTTTAAGTATAACCAAAATTTAGGCAGCGGAATGTACCGATCACTAGCGAAAAATCCCGATTCGTTAGTATCAATTTCTAGAGTAAAATTGTACGTTACGTAAAATTTAACGTTTACGTTCAGTATTCATCATTCAAAAAAAAAATATTTTTACACAAGATGTAAATTGGTTTTGGACACCTAATAAAACCATTCCGAGGCACTTCCCTCCAGAGCAACCCGGACGATTTAGTTGTGGTGGCGTGCCGTAGACACGCCCTGCAGCCTGTATTATAATTTCCTTTCTGTATGGAATATCATTTCTGATGAGTTTGAATTGTTTTTATAAGTCTAATAATAAAATATGAAAATATATTTTTATGCTGTAATTCACAAAAACTAAGCGTGATCTAATTTTATTTGCTAATTTCTTTTCTTTTAATCTATGTAATCGTCAATCGTACTTCATCACTTAAATATAAAAAAAAAAATCCAAAACAAAAAACGATGAAAATTTTCCGGTTTGACTTCTTTTTACAAATTTTTTGTACGATTGAAGCAATAAACTTTTACAATTATGCTTTATATTTTTTCTAATTTTTTGGATGATGGTTTGTTATTTAACTGTCCTCAATTTCTAAGTAGTAACTACGTCTGAAATATTTTTTTTAATAAACAAGTTTATTATTTTCATAATTTGTGTAAGAAAATGAGTAGAATAATTAAAAATTTCAATAAGAAGTAGATACAATTATGCTTCGATTGACTGCTTGATAAACTTCTTTAGAGAAAAAAAAATTTCTTTCTTTAGAGAAAGGAAACTATTTTAAAAACCACGTTTAGTTATTGGAATATATAAAATAACTCCATTCTCGATTTTTAAAGTTAAATAGATAATGCAACTAACACAGTTAAATAAAAAAAAAAAAAAAAAAAAAAAAAAAAAAAAATGTAATTTCACAGATATAAGTTTTAATATATCTTTTAGGAGAAGACCGGCCTTTTGATGATACCGGTCGGCACACCACCCTCTTCGTTCCTAGCTTTGATGGACTTTACCGATGGTCGTCTTTTAAACCCTCTAAACTTGAAACAACACAGTCATCAGTTTGGGCTATTTAAAAATGTTTTAATACAACAAACTTAGTTTGTTAAGCATTTTTACTGAAGAATGTAATTTTTTCCAGTTCCTTAAATGTTTGAATTCACTTACCACTTAAATTTTCGGGATTTTTAATTGAAGAATTCGTAATTTAAATTATACAGTTGTAAAATATGACCTTGGATTAGTTTAATAAAACAAAATTTAGTGTATCTAGAAATGTTAATGTATTGGCACAAAGGATTATTTGCTCTTAGGTTATATAAACGGATGTTTATCATATAGCTTCACTGAACAATTGATTGAGGTATGTCTATGTTTAACAGAGTTTGTGCATGTTTCGGTATGCAATTAGATTGTTAGAAAGCAATGTAAATTCGAATTCACTTTCTATGACATGCTAAAACTATCTGCTGAAATTTGCAATTAATTGTCATCGTCTCTAGTTGTATGTCTCTTCACACGTGGAAGTTTACCGCCTAATCATTGCTATAAGAAACTTGTCAGATGAGCCTACGATTATGAATAAAAAAAAATTTCTCCACCAGGGATTTTTGTATTTCTTAAATATTCTCTTCAATTAAAAATTTCTGAGATTTTTGTTATAAAATTATGTATTTGTTAAAGTTTAGCTTCGTGTCACGAAGACTGTGAATTTTATATATGTCCCTTTACTATATTAAGGAAATAATCTTCATTTAAAATCAAGTAATAAATGTAAAAGAGATGTTGAAAGGGTAATACGTTTGGAAGAGAACTTTTTATAAAAAAGTATATTCATTTTTGTCTTTTTTACTAGTAAAAATTTATGATAGTAATATGATTTTAAAATCAATGGAAATAATATTTTCTAATAAGTTTTAATAAATTTAATTTCATTACGATTTTTAATACATTTATTATTTTAATAGTTATAAGACTTCGTTTTAATATACCAATTTTATTTTACAATTTAAATTTGTTTCTTAATTTCTTGATATCCGGTAAAAATAGAAAGAGAAGATAATTTACTATTATAACCATTATATTGTAGTTATTATTTCGTGACATAAGTTTAGTGACGATATCTAGATTAAAATATTTACAACATGATATAGGAAAAAGAATATATGTACTTATAAGATTACGGATTTGAATTACTGTCTAACCCACCTACTTTGAATTGGGTTTTCTTCGGTTTCGATTCATTACTGAAAGTGTCAAGCAATTCCCTTGTTACCAGCGAATAATTTTGTTGAGACCACAAAACGCTGTGAAAAATACAACCTGTAACTAAATTCTTAACATTATTAGGAGCAAATAATTAGTTATTTATTAAGAGGATTATTAGCATTTTTAATCAATTAATTAATTAACAGAGATCAAAATATATAAATGAAATATTCGATGATATTTATATTAAATAATTATTAAATTGCTTTTACTTTATTAGTTTTGAAATCTTTTCTCGTAAAATAGAATTCAGTATTAATTTCTTAATATCTATATTTTAAATAAATTAAATAACAAAATGTTTAATTATTCTTTCACAATTCAAACTATTCAGAAAATATCAGGTTAAAAGATTAACACAAAAAATGAAATTTGGTTTACTTGTATATTAATAGACTAAATTTTAAATGTGTATATAGAATAGTATACAGTTTATTTTTCCTTGAATACTACCACTAAGAAACTACTTCACTCATTTTTACGGTAGTAAACTGGCACTGGATTCTTAAGAATGGCTTTGACATTATGAGGAATGACTTAAAACTTTATATAAACGTGTCAGATCACCTACAATTACCTTTAAGGCATTTAAAACATATTCTCTAAGAAAAATAAGGTAAAATTTGAATTAATTTAATTTTATATAAATGATTATGTATTCGCTCTATATGGTTACTTGCGTTTCCCGTCATGGTTAATCCTTTTTTTTTATTTTATGTTTTTTTAGTCAAGTAACCGGAGGCATGTGCAGTCGCTTGCACATACAATGGCAGCGGATGTGTTCGTTGCTGCGCCGTACACCGTGGCACCTATTAAGAAATCGAAATTCAAAAAACCCGAAAATGGTTTTTAAATATTTATCTGAAGAATATTTTCTGGTCTAAATCTACTTAATATCTCGCAGGTACAGGCAGAAATGGAGTAAATTTCCCATCATTTTTTTAAATTTTTTAACTTTCGTCATCTATTTCAAGTTCTAATTATAGAAAATCTAGAAATTGGTTTAAAGATATTCACATGAAGATTTAAGACACCAAAAATCAAGTTGATATCTTCATTTGTTACCCGGAACTCAAAAAAATAGCTGGGTTAAAAAATAAAAAATCCATTTTAAACTCGGAATTTCATAAAATCTAGAAATCGGTTTTGGATATCTACATAAAACATATAGACCCAAAAAAATCAAATTGATATCTTCATTTGTTTCCGGGAAATTAAAAAAAAGTAGTAAATTCGTTTCAATTTTATCTATTTTATCCCTTTAAAATCGGAATTTCAAAAAAAAATTTTCTCTTAGTGACCACTTATACCGTTATAAGAACTTGAATATAAATACATTCAAAACATGTATACCTCGGAAAAAATGTAAATAATATCATATATATTATGATTATCATATAAATAAAATAATAATTGGTCCTACGTAACCAAACCATACCTATATTTTCAGACAAAATATAATTATTGTGACTTTAAATTTTAAAAAGACACATGCGATGTGGTATAGATAATTAATTTTTAATTAATTAGATAAATAGAAATATATTTAAACTTGACATTCAATAAATTCTGTACGTATAATTGATTATTATGTACGATATAATTGATGGTTGTGTACAAGACATATACGTCTAAAGATAGTGATGCATGATTTTGCGTAACAGCAGGCATCACTTACTTGTCAATAGGTTTTAATTTAAAACTTATTAGTTTCTGATTAAGACGCGTGTAACAAAAATAAATTTGGCTAATGCTAGTCCTAAAATTTTAAGAATTATTTATAAATATGGAGCTTTATTAGTTAAAATAGAAATTTTTAAGACTTAGATATCAATGAACATGACCTTTTACGCAAAGGCTGAAATAACGTAGCGGAAGTAAAAGATATTGTACGGGCAGAGATAATTCACCTGATTGAGAGGATGAAGCCTGTCAAGTAGGTAAACTGAAACTCAATGTTGAGAATAAGGCTTCAGGGATAATTTGAAAAGATGAAGCATTTCAAGTAGATAAACTGCAACACAGTTTTCAGAATAAGGCTTCAGGGTAATAAGGAAAAAACGATTATAATTATAGATAATAAGGATCATAAAGGCTAATTACGATTCTACATTTAAATTGAAAATATAATTAGCTTTAATTTATTTCAAATTATTGCAATAAAAGCAAAGAAGGATTTAAAAACTAGTTGTGAAAAAACATTTTAGTAACTAAATAAATCAAATTAAGACTCGTACATTACTTCCATTTTTGGAGAAAATATTAATGAGTAATAAATGTTTATAATAAGTAATAAATATAAGTAAAAGTGTTTGCGAATTATACTTTTTCACTTTATTAGTTTATTCCTTTAAATAAAATTAATATTATTTGATTTTATTCAGTATAACAGATAAATTAATAGTAATAAATAAAAATTTACGGACTTTTTTATCGATCATCATGTTTCTGTACAAATAATATACTATTATTGAAGTTAAATAGAAGTTTAAATATTTTGAGTTCAGTACTACTACATTTTTTATTTGCTCAATTTTTATTTAGTTTAATATATTTATTGAAATTGGATGAAAACCAAAACTAACACATTATAGAGTATATGGAAAAAAAAATATTTACAAGCTCAAATTAAATTAATTCTAATAAGAAAAATTCATAAATGTGAACAAGCAAATATCTATTAATATTTACCCATATATTTCCTTGTTTTATGTAATATAGTCTATGTTAGGTTGACAGAGGTTCTACGTAAATTATTACTTTCCTAATACTAATAAAAGCTCTAACTATACTCTCAAGACGCCACCAGAATATTTACGCGTTATCACGTCCATCTTCATATTTATCTCATACTAGAATTAGTAAGGTTTGTCTATTAATTTATCATTTTGTTAGTTTATTACTACAAAGTAATAAACTAACAAAATACTACTTCTCATTTAGATTTATAATAACACACAAGTTGGTTATAATTAATCATGTAAAATTTAATTATTGAGATTTACTGTTGCTTGATATAATTAAAATTAAACTACTGCTTTATTTCTAAAAAATATTTTCAAAGCTTTTATATTATAATTTTTATATTTTATTTTATTATTAAAGGAGATTTCAGTCCACTTATCAAAAGCAAACCCGAATTTCATATTTCTATCCGTTGAAACAATAAAAATTAAATTGATTATAAAATACCTGATGTGGGCCCCACATGACTTCCTTTAGGCCTGTTAAATTACATATGCACATTTTTTGCTGCACTTCATTTAAACTTATTTCATTTGAAAGTGAGGTACGATCCTCCAATTCTTTAATAAAGTGCACAGTTACACAATTGCTGAAACTAGAGAACGCGTACAAAAATTAAGATCAGAAGAATTATATCAAACCAAAGAGCAATTAAAAGTCTGGCAACAAAAAACAAATAAACGAAATGATGATCAACTCCGACTTAGGAAAATATTGTCCGTTAATATCAGAGTAATGAACTAAAAGGTAAGAATTTTTTGTAATTTATTAAAGATCAGGCATGTATGCCTTAATGTATGTTTTTCTTGTGAAAGTTTATTTTTCATTTACTCTGGTAGTTAACTTTAACGTAGAAAAAATTGAACAGGGATTCCAGAATTAATTAAATAAAATTAAACAGAAATTAAACTAGAAAATCCAGAAATAATAAGATTCTAGATTATAATTTTCAATTAATATTAAATAATCAGATATTTCACCAAACCTATTACATATACACATATGTAATAATGTCTATTAAATTAATATACACATTTTTTAAAGTACATAAAATAATAACTTCTGTGTTTTTTCATATTTTTTTTATTGTTATTATTGAATTATTAGTTATTGTAAAACATCACAGGTTAATAATTATTAACAAATCAGTATATTTAAATTAAAAAAAAAAGGTAACAAATAAATTTAAAAAAAAAGTTGAAGTCTGAGTCCAACCATATGTCTTCCCTTGTAAGATCCAAATATTTCATTAATTTAAATTTTATTTGGGAATAAATCTGCAACCAATGAAAATAAGTAACACTTTTGAATATATCGTTGAAAAGCTCTCGGTGAGGGCTTATTATTGCAGTTAAGAAAAAGTCCAAAATCCAATTTTTTTTAGATTTTAGGATTTTTTGGTCACTTTTGGTTCAGTCGATTGCAATCAAAATGGGAGGTGCCTAACTAGATGTTACAATAGTTCTATATCCAAAATGTCCACATCCTAAGGCTAATCAATTTTAAATTATGCGAGATACATATACATATACGTACAGACGGCACGCCGAAACTACTCAAAATGGATTTAGGGTTGGTGAAAATGGATATTTCCGTTGAAAACTGAAATTTTTCGCGATCGCAATACTTTCTTTACCTCGTTTAAGAAAGTAAAAAAGTGTCAAAGAAATTAAATATTTGAACAAAATCTTTTCTTATTTTTTAGTGTGTTTTGATATCAGTTCCATTTTAAAAAAAAAAAAATAATTATTTCATAATTTTTAAAGATATTATTAGTAATTTTGCAAATATTTTATGATTTCATCTACATATGAAACTGATTACGTGTAAATAATCATGTATAAGGTGAATTGTTTAAAATATTTCTTTTAATGACTTCTGGCATATTTTATCAATATTTTAACGAAAAAAGTTGATAATGAAGTTGACGAAAAAAGCCAGGTTATATAATTTGTTTTGTATATATTAATCAGTAGGATTTTTTTGCGACATTTTTCCATTAACTTCTTTCTGCTTTGCTTATATGAAACAATCTTTGTATTCAATTTCATAACTTATATAAACTTTTTAATGTAAAGTTTGGTTTTCTTTTACAACTTTGATTTGATTTGTGGTTTAATAGATCATGATAAAGAGCATCACGTAATTTTAGAAACTTTGTCCACGTACCGACCCGATTTAATAGTTTAAACTATTCCTGTTTGCATAATGACACTGTAAAATTCTTGTTTACAATATTTTCCTTTACATGCACCTACTAAATTGATATAACGCTAGCATTAGAGAAAATGCAAATAATATTTCAAAAATGATTAATTTTATGGTTCACCTGCTTTAACAATGAAAATTCTCTTTTTAACAGCAATTATTTTCAGTAAAATTTAATAATTTATAATTAATTAATAGATCGTAACAAATACTATTTTCTACAAAATGTTCATACTAACATTATAATAGACTTTCCGCCTAGAATATTATATTTGACAAAAGAATTACCTGATATAATGAATGTTTTGGTTCAGATTCCTGGTTGGAGTAGCCATTTCAATTCATAAGAAGTTTATGAAGAAATCATTTAATTACAAACAAAAGAAACGAAAATAAAAATAAAATCGTCTCCTTAGAAAAATTTGGAAATTTACTAAATAAATTTCTTTCATTTACTTATTTAATTTTATTTTAAAGAGTAGTATTCTTAATATACATATATAAAAAAATAATATAAAAATAATTATATAAATTAATTAAATAGATATTAGTGAAAGATTTACTAAAGCTTTCTTTGTAATTTTTGTTCAGTAGGATGTAATGTCACGTTGAAAAATAACGGAAAGATTTCATTACGTGAATTAGAATTAATATATAATTAGCTTTTTCTTCAATGAGTTAATTTTAATATTTTTCTAAATATAAAACTTTATTTTAAACGATAAAATATTTATGAAATTTTAACTTTTACCCGACTAACTAATAATTTTTTAATACACATTCACGGAAAGATGTAAAATACTACATTATTTATCTCCATTCCACTTATAAAATTAAAAGGAGATATTTTCATTGCCAAATTTATAACATGCTTAAAGTTTAATCTATTTTTAATTCCTTGTACGAAATAAAGAAGTATTGTGATCACGAAAAATTTCGGTTTTCAGATTTCAACGAAAATATTCATTTTTACCATCCCTGAATCCATTTTGACTGGTTTGGCGTGGCGTTTGTACGTACGTATGTATCTAGCATAACTAAATCGTCTTAGGATGTTGAAATTTTGAATTTAGGAGTGTGTAACATCTAGTTGTTGCGCATATTCCCTTTTTATTGCAAACAACTGAACTAAAAGTGTCCAAAAAAGCCCAAAATACAAAAAAAAAATTTGAATTTTGGACTTTTTCATAACTTGACGTTTGCATAAGCCCTCATTGAGAGCTTTTCAACGATATACATAAATGGTACTTATATTCATTGGTTCCAGAGTTATAGTCAAATAAAATATTAATTAATGAAATATTTGGATCTTACAAGGGAAAAAAGGCACATCAGTTCGAATCAAACTTCATCTCTTTTTTTAACTTCATTATACCGATTTTCACTTGTAAAAAAAAAAAATTTACGATAAATAATAATTCAATAATAATAAATATATATATATATATATATATATATATATATATATATATATAAAACTCAGAAGTTATTAATGAAATAAAATTTTATGTACTTTTCATTTTAAAAATAATTTATGTATGTAATTTAATAGGCGTACAAGGAAGTCATATGGTGTCCACATCGGATTTTTTTTGTCTTAGTTAACTACTTATGTTAATACATTTTGTCTTCTATGAAAAAAATTTGTATTTAAAACAAAAGTTTAATTGAAATATATTTTATAATTAATACTCTTTTTACTTTGTACAATAATTAGTAAAAATGTACTAAAAAACGTTCATAGCTGGTTTTTTTTTATTTAAAAACCTAACCAGTATTTTCCCTAATAATTTACCATATCTTATTTATAGAATTATCGTTTAAACAATTTACATATTAAGTTTTTAGCAGTTTTATACTTATTATTTAGTTCATTTTAAATTTAGTTTGCAAAAAAAGAATAGTAATTTCTTGTCAATTGATGACCAAAGAATGTATTTTTTTTATTAAAGTATAGAGAAATTATCAAGGATATGTTACCAACTAAATTTTACGCTTGTATTTGGAGAAAAATAATGGTACCTTGATAATAAACTGTCTATGAAAAAAAAAGAGGAATATATCTTATGTTTCCTGAAATCGGTGGAATTATGTTACGTTTGAAAATTAGTTTTCTTATACCCGCTGGATAAGATGTAAGAAAGAGATATGATTTTATGTATACACTTTAATTCACGAAATTAAATTAGATGTTATTGACGATTTTTTTTCGGTTTTAATGTTTTATTCTTGAAATGAAGTAAAAGATCAGTCTTTTTTTATAATTTTTTTAAATTTTCAAACTTTACGTCTATATTTGAATGAATTGGCTTAACTGCCAAATTCCAGTATTAGAGTCATGTCTTACATGATATTATTATTTTCCTAATGTATTCACCGCAATCTGTTCAACTAGTGAACATTAAGCAACCTCCCCCCAAGGCCCAATGAGGTAAGAATGATGTGTATGACGTGTATACGAGTTGTAGTATTGTACATATTCAGGCCGATCATTCCTGAGACGTATGGTTTATTGAACCCCAGCTACCATCGTAATCCACCAGGTTGGTCTGGTGAACTCGTTATCACAAATCAGCTGGTTTTGAAATCTTCTATGGTTCAAATCCTTATAAAGGCAGTTACTTTTATACGGATTTGAATACTAGATCATGGATACCGGTGTTCTTTGGCGGTTGGGTTTCAATTAACTATACATTTAAAAAAATGTCGGCCTGAGACTGTACAAGACTAACTTCATTTATATTCATACATATCATCCTCATTCATTCTCTGAAGTAATACGTTATGGTGGTACCAGTGGCTAAATAGAAAAAAGAGCGATCAACGTACAACGGTATCCACTACCTAGTATTCAAAACCAAGAAACTTCGACTTTGCCCGGGGTTTGCGAAAAGTGTAGTAAGGACGCTTCATTGGGGGTTAGCAGATGACATACCGGCAACAGTTTTATTTATCTCAAAGCTTTCCACTGTAAAGCTTAACTGTACGTCATGTTTTTGTGTTAATCTGTCTGTAAGGCAAACGAATAAATTATTTGGCGTTTTTTGTTTTTCGGTCTGGAGCACAAATAATAAGTTGTTTGGATATGCCGACACTTAAGGAAAATTCTAAGATATAGGGCCAAATTTACTAGAAATCTGGATCACTTCTTCCCCTTCCAGAACCTTGTTGTTTGACTGCAGACATTATCTGATCAATACTCTTTAATTTCTTCGTTGGTATTTCAATAGGTTTGATGGATACGGAGTCAAAAGTTCAATAAAATATTTCCAAAATAAATTAATTTTCCAACGCCCTTTTATCCAACGTATTTATTTTTTCAGTATTATTGTTTTTCCATTTATATAGACAAACTATTCAAGAATCAAATATTTTCAATAATCATCGATTTCCATAGTAACGACTATATTTTCTTAATACATTATTCTAAACTTAATTGCAAAATTTAAGGTTGGTTAGAGATTACACTGAACGAATGAAAAGCGGGTTGGGGATAGGTTTTTAAACATTAGGTGTAGTTAAAAATTTTTCTCTTGTTTGAAACTGTAAGTGTTCAAAATTTCTTTACGATCATAATAAAGCTGTAGATCTGTATAAAAGACAAACGGAGACACAAACATTTTTTTTTATATTTAGAAGATGTATACTTTCACCCTTGTCGCCGCCGCGCTATTAGTTACTTGCGTTTCCCGTCGAGATCATTTTTATTTTATTATTTTTAATCAAGAAACCGGAGACAGGTGTAACCAGTCACGTCCCACGTACAATAGCAATGGCACGTTTTTTTCCCAGATATTTTTCCCCGTGGTGCACATTGATATATATGACATGTAGATGAGGTAGTCTTCTGAGACGTGTGGTTAATTGACCCTCAACCACCAAATTACACCGGTATTCACTGCCAAGTATTCAAATCCGTATAAAATACGTCACTTCTAGTAGGATTTAAATCTCAACCATCGACTACGAATGTCAGCTATTAAACAACCGATTTATGACGATGAGTAAACCAGCCCGCTTGGGCTCATGTTAGTTTTTATAGTCAAATTTATTAAAAAATCCTCCTAGAATGTGTTTGAGTTTTTATGAACAATTACTTAATTATGGTACCAATTTTTTCTGATATAAATTATCTAGACATATTTAAATATTATGTTTCCCGAAGATTAAATAAGTTAATAAAAAATTACCTCAAGTTATGAATAAAATTTTTAATCAATCACTTATGAGGTTTGAGGTTAGAAATATGAATAAGTTTCTTTATTGATGAATTTGTAAAGGAGAGCTTATTTCTTAGCCACTATGTCTTTTCTGGGGCTAAATAACAAATGTCGTTATCCTGTGAAAGTTGTGACAAACCATTTTCATGAACGGATTGCGCTGGAAAAACTCCAGCGATCATGGATAGAAATTCTCTTGATATCTACATTATTAACAAAAGCAGTTGGTCTTTGTTACGACAGAAAAAACTATATAGTTTTTATATAAAAAAATCCCCTATTTAATTGAATAAAAAATTAACCAAAAATTATGCACTGGTTATTTTATTCTCAGTTCTATATTTTTATAATTAAGACTCCAAAACGAATTTTAACTCAAATAACTGTTACAAATTCAACTTTTTTTTAAGCAATCAAATTTTAATTATTATTCCATTCAATATTCTGTACAAGAAGACAAACTTTCGTTTCCGACCCCCTCAATATTTCGCAATCAGAAACGCACTGATTTTCACAGTGCAATG
Organism: Lycorma delicatula; assembly: GCF_047948215.1. Lineage (NCBI taxonomy): Eukaryota > Metazoa > Arthropoda > Insecta > Hemiptera > Fulgoridae > Lycorma > Lycorma delicatula. The sequence continues at coordinate 69,565,037 of NC_134464.1, read as the reverse complement.
CACTACATACTTGTACGTTTAATTAACGAGTAGATCCTACACACAATCATGAATTTTCAACTCGATCACCTCTGTGACTCACTGCATAAGCGCGTATTAAAAATACAGCATTACACAACTAACATAACTTAAAACTGAGGTTATGTTTTCTGTTGCCGAATTTAAATTAAGCTTAACTCAAGACCGACTCAATCATCAATCTTCAATAAATTTTCACATGCACAACGTCAGATAAACTACTTACTATAGCATATTTAAATTTCAATGAAATTGATTTAGCAGTTTAAGGCATTTTCAAAAAACAAGTTTTATATAGTGAATGGTATTTACTTTCGTACTGCTCATACCTCAAAACGTAAAGAAAATCCATTTTCATCCCCTAATCTCATCGTGCAACGAGAAAAATACCGTAATTTTCTTCGAAAAGACGGTAAAAATCATATACACAAAAAATATATGTAGTACTTTGATTATTTCTTGTGTGAATAGAAGAATCTCTGTGCAAGGTATGTTAAAAATAAATAAATATATATATAAAGTAATTTAACATTAAAAATCCATATATTAAAATTATAATTTTTTTTAGCTTGATGATATCAAATAAGCTTAAAGCTTGTGCGTGGGATATGGGAAGGGAATGTTGTAGCAAAAAATGCAAAACCTAACCGGGGTTCGATCAGGGGACCTCCGGGTGAAGCAGAGACGCTACCATTCCGCCATCGAGGCAATTAATTTCTCGGTTAGTTATAAAATTCCAAATTAGTTACTAGATTTTTAATAAATATAATGTTGTCAGTTTAAACCCTATTCTTCTGCTAAAAAAAAAAATATATATATATATAATAAATATCAGTAATTAAAAAAAAAACCTATTGTACAATAAAAAAAATAATAAATTAAATAAAATTTATTAATAAATTTATTACCATAGATTTTGTGTTGAGTTTTTAATGTAAAACAAAACTTAAATAATAAACAAGAAAGTATTTTAATTCGTAATAAGATTTAATGTGTTTTATGTACTAAGTAGTAACTTCTTTTACTAAAAAAAGTATTTTTTCTGTTTTATTAGAATAAATTCATTTTAAATGATGCAGTAAAGTTCACTAGATAAGAGAAAAATTTTAAATAACTTCCCTTTAATGAGATAGATTTTAATAAAAAGTTTTTCAAGAGATAAACTTTTTAAACAAAATCTTAAAGTAATTATATAGCAATTCATAATATTAATTACTGGCATTCCTTACCAAAAAGAGAGTTTTTAAATATTAAAATAACTATTCCGGATCATCAGTGGGTAAGCTGTTTTTTTACATTCTCTTATTGCCGTACCTAAATAATATATATATATTTTTTTACTTTATTTAGTGTTTTAAGATTTTCATATATTTTCATGTAACTTGTATCTCGTAGTTTTCATGTGTCACGGCATTATGTATGATACAAATAAAGTATTATTGCTATCAATATAATTCCTGTTTGATACAAGCCATGTTATCCCTTATAGCAAAATTATTTTAATACCAGTACTTAATACAGAACCAGATGTGGATAGTATTTTTTTAAATAAATTAACAAGCATACAAAAAACATTGTGAGTAAAAATTTAAACTCAGTCCTGGTGATGTATGTTTAACAGAACAACCTGCCTCAAAGAAAGTTTAGTATCAAGAGAAAAGTGTATGTCTACTAAAAACGGAAAGAAAGAAACGGTGATCAAAATGCACCGGATCTAAATTTCGTTAAGTTACCCATCTCCCGGCTGCGGAAGAGGCTGCAGAGCCTCGGGATGGAAACATGGCAGCTGCAATGCGACACCACGACCAAGGGAAGATCCCTGTAGAAGTTTATACGGAATCTGGGTGGATGGCATGACTCGAGTTAGTTTTTAAGGGCAACGGGTGCCCAGGTGCTCACCAACCATGTTAATTTGAACCAATATCTGTTTCGGTTCCGCCTGGCAGCTGATGAGCTGTGCATCTGCTGGGAGGTCCAGTCAAATGAACACCTGACGTTTAACTGTCCTGCTCTTGGGAGGGGCCAAAGACCGGGCCACCCTGGAACGTAGAGCTAAAGGGGAAAATTGGCCACTCATAAGCGGCGAGCCAATGTGCCGAGAGCCGCATTGTCGGACCGGGTAGGAGTTCCTTGATGCGGTTGCTTTGTTCAACCGACTTCAGTAGTTTATTTAAAGGAAAGACTCCTAACACATTGCTGTGGGAAGCTAACCTTGAGATATATTGGCTGACCACCAGCCAATTAGGGCTCCAAGCGCTTTCATGTGGTGGACAGGTACTTCCTGGCGTTCAGTGACCTAGTCGTGGCAGCGAATTGCTGTCTTGACAAAGTAAATTTTAATTTATGGATGTCATATATATTTTTAGTAGTTGACGGGGTGCGCCTACCCATTTTAGTAAATATGACAAGTGAGAGGTTGGGACACGTAAGCCGGTGGTGTATGGCACCGCGCTATGTCCTAAATAGCTCTAAGAGCTATTTAGGACATGGTCGCTATACTGTTTCGTGGCTCAGTAGCCGTTTGTAGCACAGACTTTCGGTCTTATGCTTTTGGGCGAACCAATGTTTACTATAAGGTTCCCTTCCGTACTCCTATAAAAATTACGTTGAACTGCAGTAGCTGACTGCAAATCGTGAAACCAAAACACACAGCAAGCTTGTTCCGCACCAGGAAATGTATCCATTTTTAATAACACTGGTGTCAGCGTTGGTGGCCGAATTCAGTACTAATGAACTACGTAAGTCAATTGATGTGAAATGAGACCTCAAACAAATTTGTTAGTTATCTAAATAAATTTTTATATGTTTTTAAAAGTATAATGTCCTTTTTGGATCACCCGATATAGCTCGTCAGCCTTGTTCTAAATAATTGTAGTAAAAACTATTATCAACTTAATAAATTTCACGTAGATTTATTTCATTTTTAAGTTATCATTCAATCAGAATATGCTTCTTTATCAGTTTATTTATGTATATTATTTTTTTGTTTTTCTCGTTCCTCTTTTGTCATTGTTGCAACCGCAATAAAGCGCTACACTCTTTAAAAATATAATTTTTTTTTTTAATTTCTTATTTATGTTTGTTTGATGTTAATAAATTTATTTTCTCAATAAATATGAAAAACATTTTATAGTTATGAATTTTCTATGCCTGATTGGGATTCAAACTTGGGATCCTGGATAAAAACAGAAACACTATCACTCCCTTAAGGAGATCGAATTCAGAACTATAAGCGATTTATAAATAATTTGGGCCTGAAGTGTACACATCTATTAATAAGTACACTTTTGTCTATTATGTAATAGAAGGGTGTAATTATATTCATATAAGTTTAATATTTAATAGATAGTTCGTAGATAGTTTAATATTTCTTGGATAGTTAGTACATTGTTCAAGAAAAGGTTTTAAACTTAAGATACTTATTTTATTCATATTTTGCTGTTATTGCTGGTGCGGGAATAATGAATCCATAATTGATTGTTATTATGACCAACAAGGTGATTGTATAATAATCTATTGTATGTATGTTTAAGTAACATTAATTTTTCATGAAGGTGTTTTTGTGATGTTTTTTTTCCTACTACTTAATATTTAAGTATTTCTCTATTGGTTAACCTGGTTGTGATGTAGATCATATCAACTAAAACGATGTTCGTTGTTTAAATTTAATAAGTTATCCAGTATAATTGTAAAATCTTCTATGTCAAACCAAAAATTTGTTTGTTTGTTTGTCAGTCTGTCCGTCTGTATGTTCTCAAACTATAATAAACTGACCGATTGCTTTCAAATCTGAAGGATACATTCATGTTATCTCAAGGGAGGTTTTAAGCCGTAGACCGTGGCCCTTGGAGATGAAGTTATCAATTAAATTTATATTTAAAGAAGAAATATTACAAATAAATTAATTTCTATCACCATAGCAATAGAAACAAGTTATGAAATAAGTTAGAAGTAAGTCATAAGTAAGTAGTTATGAAATAAGTTAAAACTGCGTGGATCCTGGCTCGATAGGAATGGCGAGCGAGCTCTGTATCCCTGGAATCGGCCCGCTGCCCCGGAAGAACACCGTGAGTCCTGGAGCTCGCCTGCGCCGACCTAGACTATGGGGCAGGGCCATCAACAGTTGATGGCCGTCTAGTCATCAATGAGCCCCAACCGTCTAGTATATATACTAACTGCAGAGGCGTGCCGTAGGTACGCCCTCCGCAGCTAGGCCTTCCGGGCGGATTGCTCTGGCGGCCGGCGTCGCGGAATGGGATTATTAGGTGTCCAAAATTGATACTTCTTGTATAAAAATATTTTTTTTAATAATGAAAATTGATATAACGAAAGTTAAATTAGAAATTTAAATCTAGAAATTGATACTAAAGAAACGGTATTTTCCGCTAGTGATCGGTTTATTCCTGTGCCTACATTTTGTATATAGTTCACTAGCAGACCCGGCAATGCTTCACTATTGTTATATATATATATATATATATATATATATATAGAGAGAGAGAGAGAGAGAGAGTGGGAGAGTTTAAATGAACACAATTGAAAATTTGATAAAAAAATTAAAAAACTGAACTTCACAAATTTTACCTTTTACTTATTCTCCTTCTCCTTTTCCCTTTCCAACTTCTCTCTTTCGCCCTTCTCTCTCACCCCTCTCCCAGATTCCTTTTTACTCTTTCCCGTTTTCTTCTTTTCCCCGTTTTCCATTTTCCCCTTTTCCCTTTTGCCCGCGCGTAAATCGGTCCATTAGTTTTTTGGTCTAGCGGACACACATACGAACATGCTTTTTATATATATATAATATAAATAGAATAAAAAAGTCTGTTTGTATATTTGTTTCGTAAATATCTCGACACTGGCCCCACCTAGCGGGTAGAGTTTTTGCAAAAATATTTCTTTTCGTGCAACTAATATTCATATTCTGAATACGAACCAAACCCGTCCATAAATATAATTTTTCAAATATCTCAACCCCAGCGCCATCTAGGAGGTTCATTTTTTGCAGAGATAATTCTTTCCATGTAAAAGTAATATGTATTCTGAATATGAGGCAAATCGGACCATAAATTCAATTTTTCGAAATATCTTGACGCCAGCGCCACCTAGCGGGTCCAAACTAATTCAGAAACATTCCCTGGCATGCGTCCAACCATTCCTCAAAGTTTCATCGCTATCGAATGAACGGTTTAGGAAGGCATAAGAGACATGCAGACAGACAAACATTGATTTTGATATATATATATATATATATATATAGATTATTTTATGAAGTAAAAAAATTCATAAATAAAAAACAATTGATGTGGACATAAATTAAAAAAAAAAATGTATGGACTCCACATTGTACGCATATTAATTAGATTTTCACATTTTTTTTTTTAAATGAAAAGAACATTAAAATTTTACTTCATTAAAAATTTTGACATATTTTCATATATTTTCTTATTATTATTAAATTATTATTTATTGTAAAGCTTTTTTTACTTCAATTTTTTTGGATTTTCGGACTTTTTGAACACTTTTGGTTCAGTCGATTGCGATCAAAAGGTGAGATGTACAACTAGATGTTACAACAGTCCTAAAGCCAAAATTTCAACATCCTACAGCTAATAGTTTTTGAGTTATGCGAGATACGTACGTACGTACATACATTCATACATACGTACGTGCAGACGTCAGGTTGAAACTAATCAAAATTGATTTAGGGATGGTCAATATGGATATTTCCGTTGAAAAAAGAAGTAAATATTAATATATGCGATATATCGATATATAGTATAAAAAGTATACACCTGACCACCAGGATACATGTACTAACAAATCAGAATTTTCTGTTAGTGATCGGTACATTCCGGTGCTAAGTTAAAGGGATGGACACATACAAATGCCCTTTATTGGGGTAGGATATATATATAAATAGTCGTTAATTAAATTCTGTTCATTTAATGAAACAAACATCACTAAATTTAATGATAATACAATTTAACTTTTCATGCCATATTTAATAATAATTCTTGACGTTTATAAATTAAATATTTCTTAAGTTTTTTCTTATTAATATTTTGTTGTAACTACTAGAGTATGGATGGAGCCTAATAGATAATCAATCAAAAGTTGTTTAAACAACTTAACACTTAATGTTAAGCAAACTATATGAAAACTTTATCCGGAATTTGATTAAAACTGTTGATAATTTAAAAACTTTTTATTTACAAGATAAAATCGTAAATTATAACGATTTATTTACAAAATCTATATTAGCACATCCGATGAAATTAAATAATTAGTTTTTAAATTACTTTATATTTAATATTGATAAAATATTTATTTTATTACTATGTTATTAACAGGTCAGGGCTCATTTCGCTTGCCGTTCCCATCTCGCCTGGATCCCTCGTTGTATTCATTATCACCATGCTTGTGAGAATAATACTGATAAATAACTACATACTTAAATACTCTTCAATTTGTAAAAATTGTCGGTGTAAAGAAATTGCTTCAAAGGAACAGTTTAACACGGGACTCGAAACTGATGTATGCAGGTTTCAGAATAGTCGGCCCCATCTTAAAAATATTCGTTATAGCCGGTTACCCATCCTTTTTACGGGTAAAAAGATATTTGTATGGTTCTAATCGAGAAGTGTATTAGGATTGTATAATGAATCCGTTACTCGTGTGGTAACAAGTATGAAACTGAAATAAGTAATGGTGTGATTGGTGTAGTATTATGGAAAGGACATCTTGATAGACTGTAAGATAGTATGAGAAAAGATTTTTAAGAAAAATATGAGAAAGGGGCGCGGAGAGGACAGTTTCATTCAATTTATAGCCGTTTAATGTGGGATTTGGCCAATAAAGATAATATTTTAAAGGCAATTTTAAATTTACTAGAAGCGATACGTCGGTTATTTTTAAATTAAATTCCTATGTTCGCCGTCGTATTGAAATTTTATCCCGGGCAGGGAAGGGGTACAACATTTATGAACGTTGTACAATAAAAGGATAAATAAAATATTATTTTATTGAAAAAAGTAAAGAACTTAATAAAATAAGATTGGCTAAACTAGAAACCCAATAAAATAAGACTGGCTAAACTAGAAACCCCCATCTTAGGAATTAATCAGATTATTAAATTATTAAACGGGATTGACAGGATTTGTTAGATCAGCATGGACGTATGGAGAAACTATAATTAGGGAATATAATACATAAAGTAAATATATGCGTGCTGAGCGTTCGTGAATGTATTTACGTGTGTTTGTGTGTGCGCGCGCGTGCATTGAAGGTGCTTTTTTCTTTTGAGTAGCAGAGCTCCGTTGCAAGCCAAAGGGGATTTTTAATTTTACACAGTGTTCTTTTTATCACGATAAAAATAAAGAATATTTCTTAAGTTAATTATTAATCATCATAAATGCTGGCTTATTTGTACTAATAGGGCTTTTTTGTTTTGTAATCTTTTCCGTTGTCTTAATGCGTAGTTTTGGTTATCTTATTTCTTTATAGTTATTATTTTATGTTTTTTTCTCTTATTTTTTTTAATTATTCCGAAAAGAGCGTCAAAGGTTTATTTATCTATTTATATCTCAACGTAGCAGATAGCCGATAACGTTCATATGTATAACATTTTTTTGTTTCTTTCTTTATTCAGTTGTTGTGTTAGTTGAGCCGCCACGCCGCACATTGTCATATGTTTAAAGCTGCATTTATACATAACCGAAAAGAATATAAAAAAGAAAAAGTGAATTTTTTTTGTAGAAAATTTAATTTAAAATACTGTTTGTAGCATCCTAATTCAATTTGACAAACAGTTAGAACGTAGTAAAGTTTATACCTTCCTACCAAATCTATAAGTTTGGGTAAAATTTAAACTATAGTTAAGGTACATAATCCGCTTGTTACCGCAAGCCATTAAAACGGCTACCATTCTGAAACGATGAAACATTTCGTAACGACAATAGTCTTCTTTCCAGATATAAAACCTACGTTCATCCAAAATTTCAGCTCAATCAGTAAACTATTCTATGCAAGAAAAGAGTAATTGCTTTACAGATTCCGCTAGATCCTTATATATATATATTCACACTAGCATTTCCGTCGTGATTAATTTTTTTTTCTGTTTTTAATCAAGTAATCTGAGGCAGTTGTAGCCAGTCGCGTCCCAAAATAGTAACAATGTCAGTGGCTGCGTTGGTTAAGCAGCCGGGCGGTAGATGTCGCAGTCCTTAAAAAATTAAAAGTATTTATATATTTATCTGGAGTAGCACCCTATTAAGGCTGAATTTCTAAATTTTAATAGCAAAATTATTTTTCATATATGAATGCTAGCATTCCCCGTCACGGCTTCGACCACACTATATGGTTAGGCAACGTCCTACTTAAGCGCCAAGAGCGACGCGACGCAAACGAGCGATGCGATAGGAACAAACGTTACTTTCTTTATGGAAGTGTCCTACATGAGCGACTGGAGCGATTGAAGCGAACGGAGCGACAAAAATTTCGTCCCGTTCTCTCTTGTCGCTCTAGTCGCTTCAATCGCTTCGGTCGCTCACGTAGGACACTTCCATAAAGAAACTAACGTTTGTTCCTATCGCGTCGCTTGCTTCGTTCGCGTCGCATCGCTCTTGTCGCTTACGTAGGACGTTGTCTATTAAGAGCTTTCATACAACATGACCTTACGGTAAGTAGACATTGTGCGCACTATTTTAAATCGAGATGACATCGGATCGTGTCGCTAGTTGCGCGCACGTAGGACAGAGCCACTAAACTGCTCGCACCGCTCAGATCGTCCGCGGGATCGCTCGCTGGCGACGCATCGCGTCGCCTACGTAGGACACCGCGCGTTACTTGCGTTTCCCGTCGCGGTCAGAGGATATTTAGCATGTTAGATATTTATCAGGTCCCGTATAGCCAGGGGACTCTGCTCACTGGACCCCACTGTGTTCATAAAACTCACGCTTGTAAAAATAGTTTGTCTCCGCCTTAAAATATTACTTATAGCTAGTTACTAGTACGAAGGACGGGTAAAAATGTATTTAGCCTGGTTCCTAACGTTACCCGTCGAACACCATTTGCAGGTGAACGTATCACTTCTTTTTTTTTTAATTTTATATTTTTTAGTCAAATAACCGGAGATAAGTTCAGCCACGTCACACACTCAGTAGAAGTGGCGGTGCTGGTTGACCGTCGATTCCTTTAAAAAATCGAAACTAAAAAATAACCTGAAGTGATGGATTTAGATATTTGTGTGAAGAATATTTGTAAGATCCAATCTAGTAAATACCTCGTTTAATATAAACAGAGATGGGGGAAATTTGCAATCATTGTTCAATTTTGTTCAAGGTCTAATTTCAATAAATCTAGAAATTTATTTTCTAAGTATTCATATGACGATTTTACACACCAGAAATCAAGTTATCTTCATTAATTACCGAGAAATTAAAAAAAAGTAAATTTGAATTTTACTTTATTTAAACCCTTTAAATTCGGAATTTAAACAATCTTTTCTTAATGTACATTTATACAGGAAGAAAAACATGTACACAAATTTTCATCAATTTATCTTTAGTAGTCTTTAGAAATGGTGACTTGGTAACCAAGTTCTTGATCGGAAATGGTTGATTGGTAACCAACCAATCTGTAGCTTACAATTATTCAGTCAGCAGCTTTAATAGCAAAGTTGAAAAGAATATCTATTGTCATAGATATTTACCTCAATTACCGCACTAAAATTCCTTAAAAACCTAATATACCCGGTAATACATAAGTTTCATCCAATTTTGATATCACGTTACAACCTCCAACCTCTTATCACTCTTGGGCTTAACTCTATTTTAATAGTAAATGTAACACTTGTAACGTAATTTCATTTACACTTCTAGCTGCTTTGTAAGTTTGGCTGCCATTGCTCAATCACTCACTGAAAATAACAGCAGGACATAAGAAAGAAGTATGGTACAAAAATGTTATAATAATGAATAGTGGGGTATTTGTCCACTTGTCATGATTATACAAAATGGGATGGTGTCTTATTACTGAATGAGAAATTAACGAAACCTAAAATCAGAACAGGTTATTGAAAGCTCACTGCTCTTCAATTCCTCTATCTTTGTTTCTAACTTTATAACTATTCTTTTATTAACTATAACTTGACTGACATCAGTCGCATTGACCTCCTTTGGTGCAATAATTACTGTAAGGTTATATTGACGTATTAAAAGCAGATTACAATATAATATTTCTGTACCTAATTTTTTTATTTACATTTTCTTAAACAGGTTGTAGTTTAATGTATATATCTGATATATTTAATAAATTACAAAAAAAATATTAAAAAATCAAAATCCACCTTACCAGCAAATTAAGAGTGTCTCAAGAGCTTTTGGTTTATTCCAAAACCATCATCAGAAGTTAAAAATATTATAAGTTGAAAAAATAATACAAAATCACACGTTAAAATACTTACAACTGCATAAATACTTACACAGTTACAACTGCATGCAATCCAACAGTATACTGACAGAATATAAAGCTACTCTGGTGGATTGAAATGTAATTGAAAGGAAAACCATGTTATTAGAAATGATAATTTATTTGATTAATTTATTTCAATATATTTATATTTAGTTCATGTTTAAATAATTTATCATCTTTAAAAAAATTTGTTCATTAATTAAATTTTTATTATTACTGTAAATATCATATTTTTCTAAATTGGACGTATTATAATAATTGTAAGAAAGGTCTAAGATTTTCATAAAAGTATTAGGATTGTATGTATGACCAGTATCTAATGAATGTTTTGCAAAATTTGAATTTTCTGCTTTATTATTTTTAATACTATCCATGTGTTCTTTTGCACGTATAGAGAATTTACGATTGGTCATAACGATGTATATCATACCGCAATCCTCACAACCCAGACTGGTACCCCCCTTGTTTATCAAACTTAGCATCATTATTATGCGACCTTTTATTATAATTGTTATTAATATGTTTAATTTATTATTTGTAGTTTATCCGGGTGTTAATTATTTATATATTTTTCCTATTTTTTTCACTATTCATTTTTTGTTTATATTTTTACTTTTTATCTAGCAATAATTTGTCATTGTTATTCATACTAATTTTATTATATAATTTATTTATAATATTAATGTTATAACCATTAGTAATAGCAATGTTTTTAATTATTTCTACTTCTTTATTTAAACAAACTTTATCATGAACAGCCATATTTTGGGACCAATGATGAAATGAATTTTAATTAATTATTATATCAATATTATATTATTTTATCATAGCGTGTAAACTATATTAGAAAAGTTGAAAAAATTGAATAATTTTTTATTTTCATATTCATATAAAATATGTATTCATTATATTCATATAATTATTTTATTTTCATATAATAATTTTTTATTGAATAATTCTTTTTTTCATAATAAAAGAAGTTTTATAAAAAGTATGTATTTAAAAAAAAAATGAAGTTAATTCATTCATATTATAGAGGATCAGCTCATTCGTCCAATTGTTTCCTGATGATTTCCAACAAATCGTTGTATTACTAATGCTTCGTTTAGTTAATTAGGGAATTGAATTCATAAAAGTTATTCTGGGTTACAGTAAAATAAACCAGATTAACGGAATGTTAGTTTGGTTTCTGAGCTTAATTAATACTTTTGTACTTTCTGTTTAATCTCTTCGGCGATGAATGGTAAAATAAATTTTATACATATATTATTATTATTTTATTAAAAACTATAAATATGTTTCATAAATTTATTAATTTAAAGATGTACAACTACGTACAAGATTATTTAAGAAAAATGTAAAACACTTTTAAGATATGTTTTATTGGTAAAATATGGAAAAGTAATAAATTTTATTGGTAAAATAAACAAGAAAGTACATATAAATATAGATTTAGAAACGCTTCTTTAATGAGTGTCGTCTGCAAAAAATATTTCGCCCTGTTTCCTGCGCCTTCAGTAAAAGTAGGATAGTCTGTAATTCTTGGAGCCCAAATTATTGAATACATTTAAGTTTCGTATGAAATTTGACCGGAAAAATTTGAAGAAAAAAATAGTTAAATTTTACTTTTAATACTTTTCGAGAAAATTGTGCTAAACGATAAAAAAATGTGGTCAAAAACACATCATTTTACGTTTGGAATAAACTAACTAAAACATCTTAAAAACCTTGAAGAACTTTCGATTCTGAGTAAAATATATCGAATAAAGTTTACAGAAACTAAATACAAATGTAAGAATTTTTAAGTATATTACAGAGAAAATATATCAAATAAGACAGATTTTAACTAGGTATTGAATAAAACAAAATTTTTAATATTAAAAAAAGAAAAGAATTAAACATTTTGGGAAAAATGTCCTCCGCCGCAGCGGATACGCTTTCTGCCTGAAGAACAATGTTTTTAGTGGCTTTCCGTATTTGAACAGTGTCGTTCTGTGTATTAGTTGATTAATACAGAAGTAATAAGCTCTTTAGCTTTTCTCTTGCATTACACTTTTGTTCATATACTAATAATTTCAAGTGGTCCCACAGGTAGTGGTCCAGAAGTGTTAAGTAACCTCTGACTACTATCACGCGCGCGCGCACACACTCACACAAATATATATATATATATATATATATATATATATATATATATATATAGAGAGAGAGAGAGAGAGAGAGTGAAAAAGAACAAGTGAGAGGGAAAAAGGTGGGGTGGGTATGTGTATTCCCACGCACGCGTATTTAATTGGGATTTCTGCGACATTGTTCTGAACAAGTTTCAACCAAGAGAAACCTTGATCTTCCAAGCAATATTGGGAACTTTTGTTTTTTCACTTTGGAGTGACACATCCAGTTATTCTTTACATAAACTGCATAATATATATTATTTAGAAATAAATATAAAATATTTATTTTTAAATAAACATTTAGAAAATATTTGTAAATATTTATTTATAAATTCTAAATAAGACCAGAGATGCCTCATTTATTTTTTTCTTATGTTTAGATTTAATTAATAAATTTACATTATTTATTAGTGAGTTTAAACTAAAAATTTAATCGTAAAGAATAAATTTAATTTGTGTTCTCCAAAGCAATAAAAAATATATTTATCAATAAATATATATATATATATATCAAAATTCTATTGAGATTTAGAATTTATGAAATGTGTAAAATAATAATTAATTTTATTCAATTTTTACTTAAATAAATTTATTCAAATTTATTTCCCTGTACGAGGTAAAGGAAGGTAAAGAAGGAACTTACTTAAATCTGAAATCGCGAAAAATCTTGGTTTTCAGATTTCAACGAAATATTCATTTTGACCTTCTCTGAATCCGTTTTGACTAGTTTCGGCGTAACGTCTGTACGTACGTACGTACGTATGTATCTTGCATATCTCAAAAACGATTAGCCGTAGGATGTTTAAATTTTGAATTTAAGACTGATGTAACATCTATTTGTGCACCTCCCATTTTGATTGCAATTGACTCGACCAAAAGTGTCCAAACTAGCCCAAAAACGCAAAACATTTGGATTTTGGACTTTTTCTTAACTGCAGTAATATGTCTTCATTTAGAGATTTTCAACGATATAGCATAAGTTGTACTTATTTTCATTGGTTCCATAGTCATAGCCAAACAAAATTTGAATTAATGAAATATTTGGATCTTAATAAGGGGAAGGCATATCGGTTCGAATCCGACTTTATATACTTACATTTTTTTTAACTATTTTTTTTTTAATTTAGGTTTAATGATTTATTAATAATTTTGAACCTCCGATTGTAAAAGTTTTTTACAATAATAATAAATTTTTACAGAGATTTTTAAATTTAAAAAAAAAAATACGAATACAAAGTGAGATTCGAATGGATGTTTGCATATTTACGGATCCGACACGTTCTCACCTACACCACACAACCTCTTGTGCAACGAGAAACAAAATTAATATATAAAGTAATATAAAATGCTGATACGAACAAAAAATGAGACGCAATGTGATGTCCACACAATGCGATTGTGTAACTATCCATTTTATTAAAGAATTGGAGGATCGTATCTCACTTTCAAATCAAAAAAGTTTAAATGAAGTGCAGCAAAAAATGTCCATATGTAATTTAATTGGCGTCCACGGAAGTCATGTAGTGTCCACATCAGATATTTTATGTTAAATTATCATAAAAAAAATAATTTATCAATGGATTTTTCTTTGAAAAATTTTTCTTTGTTTACGACTTTTCTTCCCAGTTTTTATTGGCTATTACTTTAATTTATCATAAGAGATAAATAGCTTTTGCAATTAATTTTGTTTAATCAAACGAAAGATAACATTTTATTTATGAATTTGCTAACTTTTATTGAATTGGTAATTACTCGTATAAATATGTACGCAAGGATAGTAGTAATTTACTTGTGTAAAATATCAGCAAATTCATTTAATGTCCGAGATAGACAGACTGTCACGTTCCATATAGCAAATTATGTATGCGTCGTCATACTGAATGTAATATAATGTTCATGGATGTCGTGCGAGGCAAATTTAATTTAATTTTATGTTTTATTAGCTTAATATGATCGTCCGTTCAAATTGTATCAAATTAAATACGCTGTAACAAATTGTTAAGTTTTTTTTTGTGTTTTTTATATAAATAATGTTGTTAATATATTGTTTATTTAAAATATATATATGACAAATCACATTTTTTAAAAATGAAATTTATCGCTTTTGGTGACATGATTTTCAGATTTACACTAGCTCTTATTTTTTATTTTTCCCTCTTTTAAATATTCTTAAAATAAGAAACAAATTGTCATTTTTGAATATTCAAAATTAAATATAAATTATTTTTATTTTACCAATTTAATTTCTTTGCTATGATATTTTCTACTAAAAAACACTTTGCAAGATTTTTTTTATGAAAAGAGTGGGTATCAGCACCTACGGTTATTACCCCGGTGAAAATTGGTTGCGCATGAAAAGATGCCAAGCCTGACCGGGATTCAAATGCTGAACCTCCAAATGAAATGCCGAGACGCTAGCTACTCACCAACGGAGGTCGATTAAAATACAAATGTAAAAATCTATTTCTATACTTTCTATACTTTTTATTTTAATTTGCATTGTATTTTAACTTGTCTTTAATTATGCTTTAAATTTTTTTAATTTATTTTAATTTTTTATTTATTTATTGTTTTCTTTGATTTTTATATAAATCATGTGTATATATGATTCAAACAAAAATCTTACTTTTACTTGTTTAGAGTTTTTTAAGTTGTTTTATTTGCTTTATATCATAGATTTTGGCGGATTGTCCCAGCCTTAGTTTGTCGTAGGTGCAAAACTTAATTCATATATTTTGCGTGTCCCTGGCGGGAGTGGTATCCCCCACCAAACGGTCCGATTTGACTAAGTGGTAAGAATTTATGGTTACCTCTTTATTTCTGATAAAAAATGTACTTTAATATTTTTTTTTGTCTTCAGTCGTTTGACTGGTTTGATGCAGCTCTCCAAGATTCCCTATCTAGTGCTAGTCGTTTCATTTCAGTATACCCTCTACATCCGACATCCCTAACAATTTGTTTTACATATTCCAAACGTGGCCTGCCTACACAATGTTTTCCTTCTACCTGTCCTTCCAATATTAAAGCGACTATTCCAGGATGCCTTAGTATGTGGCCTATAAGTCTGTCTCTTCTTTTAACTATATTTTTCCAAAGGCTTCTTTCTTCATCTATTTGTCACAATACCTCTTCATTTGTCACTTTATCCACCATCTGATTTTTAACATTCTCCTATAGCACCACATTTCAAAAGCTTCTAATCTTTTCTTCTCAGATACTCCGATCGTCCAAGCTTCACTTCCATATAAAGCGACACACCAAACATATACTTTCAAAAATCTTTTCCAGACATTTAAATTCATTTTTGATGTAAACAAATTATATTTCTTACTGAAGGCTCGTTTCGCTTTTCTATTCGGCATTTTATATCGCTCCTGCTTCGTGCAGCTTTAGTAATTCTACTTCCCAAATAACAAAATTCTTCTATCTCCATAATCTTTTTTCCTCCTATTCAGTGGTCCATCTTTGTTATTTCTACTACATTTAATTACTTTTGTTTTGTTCTTGTTTATTTTCATGCGATAGTTCTTGCGTAGGACTTCATCTATGCCGTTCATTGTTTCTTCTAAATCCTTTTTACTCTCGGCTAGAATTACTATATCATCAGCAAATCGTAGCATCTTTATCTTTTCACCTTGTACTGTTACTCCGAATCTAAATTGTTCTTTAACATCATTAACTGCTAGTTCCATGTAAAGATTAAAAAGTAACGGAGATAGGGAACATCCTTGTCGGACTCCCTTTCTTCAATTATTCTTCAATGTTCTTCAATTATTACTGTTGCTGTTTGGTTCCTGTACATGTTAGCAATTGTTCTTCTATTTCTGTATTTGAACCCTAATTTTTTTAAAATGCTGAACATTTTATTCCAGTCTGCGTTATCGAATGCCTTTTCTAGATCTATAAACGCCAAGTATGTCGGTTTATTTTTCTTTAATCTTCCTTCTACTATTAATCTGAGGCCTAAAATTGCTTCCCTTGTCCCTATACTTTTCCTGAAACCAAATTGGTCTTCTCCTAACACTTCTTCCACTCTCCTCTCAATTCTTCTGTATAGAATTCTAGTTAAGATTTTTGATGCATGACTAGTTAAACTAATTGTTCTGTATTCTTCACATTTATCTACCCCTGCTTTCTTTGGTATCAGACTATAACACTTTTTTTGAAATCTGAAATATTTAACATATGAATATTAACAATTCCGTATAAGGGTTATTGTTTTTAATAAATGTAATAAAAAATGCATATAAATAAAAATGTAAATGTTCGTTTGTTCAAAATCTTAAATCTCCGAAATTTCCTCACCGATTGCTTTGAAATGTTGACACAACGTTGCATTCGAATACGCGCGTGTTTTTATATACCTAAGATGTCACACCTGTGACATTTAAAAAAAAAAACAGTGCTAACTGTTGGACGTAAGAGCAACACACGCTATACTAAGTGTTTTATGATTCCATTTCAGTGTATTCTATATGTGTGTCTATTAAAGACTAAAAAACTACTGGACCGATTTACGCGCGGGATAAAATGGGAAAAGGAAATGGAAAGGAAAAAAAAGAAAAAGGGGAAAAGAAATGGGGAAGGAAAGGGAAAGGGGGAAAGGAAAATGGGAAAGAGATTATGGTGAAATGAAAATGGGGAGAAGGGAAAGGTTAAATTTTGTGAATTTTCGTAATGTTTATTTTGTTAATGTTTTATCAAACTTTCAATTGTGTTCATTTAAACAACATATATATACAACATTATATATATATATATATATATATATATAGATTAAATAAACATAATTATATATATAATAAATTGTGAAAAATATATATAATAAAATTATAAATATATATATATATATATATATATATATAAAGTAAATAAATATATTTATATATAAATATAAATAAACATATATGTTTAAAAAACAATTTGTACATCAGGGCTGAAGTAATACACTCATTGTGTTATGTCGTGCGGGGCGAGTTTAGACAGACGAGCGCGGGAGACAATATGCTGCGTAGTTAATATGTTTGTCTGCAGGCTCCGTGGTGAAGCACTCATTCGGGTAAAATCGGTGAGCCGGATTTGCCCGAGCGAGCGAGTAACATTCAGTTGTCCTTGGCTTGCGTTGTTGGTTGAGTTGTTGTTTACATTATAAGAGTTATTTAGTGTACGTGCAATTATTATACTTTCAGCAAATACGTTTAGTGTATCATTGTTCTCATATGAAAAATATTATTGAAGAGTTATTCATTCATTGTGTAGTGTACTGTATGTAAGTATAAATTTATTTATTTCTCAAATATAGCCTGTTTACGTATAAGCCTTCTTTACGTAGCGACATTTTTTTTTAGAGATTTTATAATTACATTTAGTATCTTATTAATTTACAATTTAAAGAGAAATTATTACTTATATTTTTAATTAGGTAATTTTAAATTAATATATATCGTTATAAAAACCACTTTAAACTACAGCTATAATAAATGCCTAGTTTAATACAATAGTTGTCTAAACGTTTACCATCTTTTAACATATTTTAAATACTTCTTTTTACATTAATAGTTGTCTAAACGTTTACGACCTTTTAACATATTTTAAATACTTCTTTTTACATAAAGACATTTCGTAAAATTTTATAATATTATGCTATAGTACTTTATCCTTCCGAACACATTGGTATCTAGATGTCTATTTAACATTGCTGTCATTTAGTTTATAATTAACCTAACACATTTAGTCTAATACATTTTAACAGTGATATGCATATTATTTTGGCTTGCCTTGTTTGAGGCACGCTTAACCTGCTGTTTCAAAACTCTTATGAATTATGAAATTTGTTAAATATTAAATTATTTTTTCGATACAGAACTATATAATTTTTATTGTTAAATATTTACTATTTTTACAATTTTTCTTTCAGTACATTCACGCGCGTGCGCTCACACACCCACCCGCGCGCGCACACGCACACACACATTTTTTCTATCTCTCTATGTATTTATTGTGATTTTTTGTTAA
The DNA here is from genome assembly GCF_047948215.1 of Lycorma delicatula. Taxonomy (NCBI): domain Eukaryota; kingdom Metazoa; phylum Arthropoda; class Insecta; order Hemiptera; family Fulgoridae; genus Lycorma; species Lycorma delicatula. The sequence continues at coordinate 69,546,366 of NC_134464.1, read as the reverse complement.
AAATAATTCCAAAGAAAGAAAATAGAGAAGACAAAAGAGGGGAGGAAAAGTAGAAATGGATAATAATTTTTTTATATTTTACAAAGAAAGAAAAAAGGGAAAATAATTTTTTAACAAAAAAAATGTTTTTTTTATTATATATAGTTGATTTGATTTTTTATATATTGTTTTAAATTCAAAAAAGACATGGAAATTATTATCATTGGTTCATTATTACTATTTATTAAATTAAGAGAAGTGAAGAAAAGGGGAAAAAGGAACTGGGATTTTATTGTTTCCTCTTATCCTTTTATCTCTTTTGTTTAATACTTTTATTTTACTTCATCATTGTATTATATTTTCATTTTTGTTATAAAATTATTTATTATTGTTTTAAAAATTTGCAGTTAATAATATTTTTTATACAGATGTTTAGCTAAATTTTTTATAGAAATTAAAATTTTAATTTACATACTCGAAGATAATTTTTCTTACGTATTTTATCATATTGAACATTTTAAATTAATAAGAGAAAGCGAATTTTATTTCAGATATTTATTTTTACTTGTATTAAATTTTATAAATCGTAGCTTAAACTGGAAAAATTATCAGTGTTTTTTAAATATCTAATTTTACTTGTTTTGAAGTAAAAATATACAGATTGGTTTTAAAATATGGAAACGGCACCATATTTCAAAACTGGTGGATACTAGGATTTAGAATAAGTGCGGACCTACGGATCAGACGTATTTTACAGGTGAAAAAAAAAATGAAAATCATGTAAACATAGGTTTGATAAATATTCGTTAGCGAGTGTCGTCTGGGGAATTTCTGATTTCTGCACCTTCGGTAAAATTAAGCCGAATTGTAATACTTGGGGCAAAAATTAAGGGGTAATGTACATTGCGTTTTGGTTCTATAGTCTATTTCGAATACGAAATGCACTAAAGATTGTTGATCCGTAAATTTATATGGAGTACTCAGTGCGTTTTTTTTGCAATTTTAAAAAATATTATGAAGGTTATTACTCGTATTTTGTATGATTTCAGTTGGGTTTTCTTCTGATATTAATGCTAATTCCTCCAGCGTTTTAATTATGAAGTATTTTTTCGTTTACTAATTATAGTATTGTTTTTTGTAAGTTTAATGTGTTATAAAAAAAGTTTTTATATTGTAACCTACCTTCCAAAAAATTAAAACCTCTTTGCGGGATAGTAAAATAGTGATAGTAATATTCTCTACTTCATACAATTTATATTTGCCGAAATATAAATTGCGTAAATTTGTCGAGAAAGTTAAGCCGGGTATGTTTTTATTTTCCATTTACAAGTGAAGGATAATTGGAAAACAAGGGATTTAAACTACGTCTAAGAGCGTCTACGTACTAATTGCGCACAGAATAAGTAGTCAACTTTTTTTATCCCTACTCCCCTGGGCCGGACCTACAATCAAGTATAACTCAGCCCAGGGGAATGTCCATAAAACTCTAACCGGCCTTCCCGCCTACCGGCATGACAGGTCGACCCCGCCGGTTGGATCTTATCTTCTTGCCTGCCTCTATCCGCCGGAGTGGGGTAAACCGGCCCGACTATGTCGTTCCTGGGCTTCACCCCAGAAGCCGGGACTCTGTCTTTACACCCATGCTTCAAATGGAGACATCCCCGAAGCGGCATCACCAACGGGACTAGGTCTTTCTCCACATGGGGGTTCAGGATCCCCGTACCTCATCACTACTGCCCATACTGGCAAACACATAGTAGCTCCGCAGGGTGCTGTCCCTCACCACCATGTCCCCATCCAAATTTTGAATGGTCTTTTATGTGTGATTAAATTTTCAAGTGTGTAGGAATTTTATTTCAGACTCTACACAATTTGAAAAATTGCATTTTTATTTTTCAAAATCTGGAGGGCAATATTATTGTGCAAAAACTGTCTGATCGACCTTGTTGAAATTTGACGTGTTGTTTTATCATTTCAAAAAGTTTTTTGAGGCAAAATCTGAGTCTTTTAAGTACTCGAAAAAAATTTCCCAATTTTTTTTTTTAATCTTTTTAACAGTTATTGCTATTTATGCATCAATAATAATGTATTTTCGATTTGCAACCGATGGTATTGCGTGTATATTTTAATAACAAAACTTTTTTCTCTCTTGATATTTTCTGTAAAATGAACAGTTATCGAGTTATCTAAAGAAATAGGGGTAAAAAGGGTATTTTTGCGTTTTTTTACATTTTGTTTAATAAAATTTTAAGCACACCTTTTCTTTTCAACTGGCGCTAATGAAATAATTGTTTCTGATGATATTCTGGAGGCAATAAAACAAAAATTAGCAATCATAGAGAAAAAGTCCAAATATTCCAATTTTACAAAGATACCGCCTGGACTGTTAATTTAGATGATTTTGGTGGCCAATGTCCACCAAGTTCAATGCAGTTTAAGAAATTAGCATTCAAGTGATTTCTAGCTATTAAAGAAAAATTCGGGGTTGCACCATTAGGAAACATGTCTTATCTTATTTCGGAGTTCTAATTACGTAAGAACACCAACTGTACTACTTAATTTGGGTCCAAAAATTACAGTAAGGATCGTTTTGTTAGAATAGCTGAAATCCGGGAGAAATCTTTTGCTAGCCGTAACTTTGAAACAAAGCGTTTGCAGTCCTATGTTTATGTGAACCTTTTTCATTATTTTCACCGGTAGAACATGTCCTGGATGTTTTTTCCGTTCCTTCGAGGATTGTATAAACTTATTTTGCAAAAGAACAATTTCAAGATAAAAAAATCATTTTCCTACAAACAATTACAGAATAAGTTTATGGAAACTAGTTGGATAAGAAATAATAATTTTTCTTAATTTGATCAATATTTTTACAGTTTTTACAAATTTTTATATGAGAATTTGAAAAAAAAAACTAGTTAAACGTAAGAAATCTATTTAATTCAAATTTCAATAGTTGCATGTAGTTGTCTATTTATTGCTCGTTGACTGTTTAACTTTCAACTACTTTTTCTGTTACATTGCCATTAGAGTACTACTTTTTTATTTGGAAAATGCGAAACTAGCCTATTCCTGATAAAGTAGTGACGAGATACTTAAAAAAATATCCAATTTGTGTTTGGTATAAAGGATAGTAATTTTATTGAGATGTAAAACTTGTTAAGATGTAAAAATTGTAAATTGTGTTATGTATTGCTTCTTCACTCTGTTTTCTTTTTAAATAAAGTTAAGTTAAGTTAAAATTCTTACTAAAGTTTTACAGAAGGTATGTAATGTTTTATTTAATTTAATTTTAATTAGATTTTTAATTAAGTTCATCCAAAAGAAAACATTTTCAGATTATTGTTAAATTAAAAAATGTGTTGTAGACACCACATGACCTCCTTGTACGCCTATTAAATTACATATACACATTTTTTTTTTTTAAATGAAAAGTAAATAAAATTTTATTTCATTGATAACGTCTGGTATTTTTTCGTATGTTGTTTTTATTGTTATTATTACTTTTTTTTTTTTTTACTGTTAATTTTTGTTTTACAATCAAGAGCTTAATTATTAATAAATAAATATTTAAAAATAAATAAATAAATATATTTTAAAAAAAACCCGTTCGGTACACCTGAAGATGGAGGTATTTTTCACCGGAGCTAATTAGGGGATAAAAAAGATTTCCACCTTAAAGTCAAGAAAAACTTCAAATTTACTGAATACGACAATGGTTGTACGTGAATAAAAGTTTCACATGTTTAGCACACGATAACCCCTATCTTCTTACAATTCCAGCAAAATTTTGGTCGTTCCTTGCCGTAAGGATTGGTCATATCAAAAATGTTTCAGACAAAGGTTTAGGTAATGTTTAAAGGACTAACGATTAAGGGAGGTATGTGTTTTTTGTCTTTGAAACCTCATTTTTTCTATCCCCTAAACCAATGGTTGTTGATATCAAAAAACTTTACTTAGATAGGTTTTAGGCCCTTATCCAAAGGATTCAATATTCTACTTCATAAGAAAGTTATAGCGATATTTTGTTATTTCTAAAAAGATACCCCATTTCCACTTCAAAAGTCCGATTTTGCTCATTAACGAACTCGACCAAAATTTTGGGTCGTTATATTTTATGTATCTATTTAAAAGTGATTGGTGAAAAATTACGGAAGTTATTACTGACGATGGTTTTGGCGTGTGAGGGATGTGGATCGCAAAGATATGTGAAATTTTCCGGAAGTCGAATCATCGTACCCTTTACGATAGAAGTCTTATGAAATCTGCCCAAAAAGGAGATGAAGTCTGATTCAAACCGATGTGCCTTCCCCTTGTAAGATCAAAATATTTCATTAAAATTTTATTTGACTCGGGAACCAGTAAACATATATTGTTAGAAAGCTCTCAACGAGGGATTATTATTGCAATTAAGAAAAAGTCCAAAATCCAACTTTTTTTGATTTTGGGCTTTTTTGTACACTTTTTCTCCTGTCGATTGCAATCAAAAGGAGAGGTACACAACTAGATGTTACAGCAGTCCTAAATCCAAAATGTCAACATCCTACGGCCAATAATTTTTGATTACGTACAATAAAATAATTTAATTTTTAAAATAATGTAATTTTTTTGTACGTACGTACATACATACATATTGACATCATGCCGAAACTAGTCAAAATGGATTTAGGAATGATCAAAATTGATATTTCTTTTGATATCTGAAAACCGAAATTTTTCGCGATCACAATACTTGGAAGTAAAAAAAAATTTGTCTAATCTAATAAATGATCAGAACCTCTTTGGTAATAAATAAGAACAATTTTTTTCATCTAAAGCAGTTAAAATATAATTTTTTGTGGGTAGTTTTTTGTAGTATACATCTCTATAAATCTATCGATAAAAGACTGAGAGTTCTACTCTTTGAGATTTTCCATGAACTATAGTTTTAAGAAATACAGTTTGCTACATTATTCATATTTACTCATCAAAGATGATTCACAAATTTATTCTGTTAAAACAATTTTAAATTAAATTAATTTTGATTAATAAAAAGAAAAAAAAATTAGTAAAAATTAAAATATATATCATCAAGAAAGCTTTCACCGTGAACTTTGGGATGCAATTTTTTTCAGTTTTAATTACTTGTTTTAAATATTTTCTTTAAACAGAATTGAATTTCAAGAGTAGGATGAAGAAATTTAAAAAGATTTGTAGAAATATTACTTTTCACTTGACCCTGAATAAAAATGAGTAAAGTCATCAATTAAATTTACCTAATAAGTTGTGCAACTATGTTGATATGTAACTATAGAAATTTAAGCTATTTCAAGTAATTTGTATTACAAAGAAGTATAAATAATAATGTATTTTTTACCAATTCATTTTTATTGAGAGTTTTTATGTTTTTTATAAGTGAATGTTTAATACTTACAACTACTCAAGATCGATTTAATGAAATATTATTTTCCTGTGTTTTTGTTTTTTAGTTCAATTTTTTTACGTCATCAGTTTTATTTAATAGGTTAAAAGGTAAAAGTTTAATAAAAAAAGTTATTGTATCCCGTTCAGCTGAGTACTCTTATAAACTTTCTAGTCACCCTTCTTAAAAAAAGAATAAAATAAATTAAAAGACTACTTTTCTCAGCAAAATGATCTTCTTCAAAGTTGTTAAAATCAATAAGATAAAGATTTTTACCGCCGGAATAATTCGGCATAATATATCCTGTTTAAAAGAAACAAAAGAAAGTTAAAGCTTATGCATATTATAAAATAATCTTGAAGTTTTAGATTTTATATTTAATATCATATTGTTTATTTATACTTTGATCTACTTTCATAAGTTATTTTTCTAAAGAACACTTTTCAGATAACGTGGAATAACAATTTTATTTCAAAATAAACTTTTAAGTGTCAACATTCATTAACTTGTTCAGTTAACAAATATAAATACAATTTTTAACTTTATATATAAATACAAATAATTATACAAAAGGTAAAATGTAATTATGTTTATAAAATAAAAGCATTTTTTTTAAGATGAACAAAAATAGGTGAATGTATACGAGAACATTTCGGCTGTTGTTCAAATTATTATTAAATGAAACATCAATCAATACACAATAATGTTTTTGTGTGAATTTTGTTTATGAATGGTCATAACTCGTGATTTCAAACTTCTCTGTTCCATTTTTTCGAACACAAACATGTGTTCATTTCAATAGACAGTACTATATTATAAAAGTAAATGACAAATTTGTCGGGATAATTAAATATTTTTTATGCATCTGGCGACATCCTAAAAAAAAGTAAAACACTTTGACAATCTGACCGCAACGGAATTTTTTTTTTCACGATACCTTTCAATATTATTTATTCTCTTCTAATTATTTTTAATTTTTATTTGTAATTATTACAATAAAAAATCACCTCGTTTTTCGTTTATGTGATTTATTTTATTTTACGCAACATTCAATGATATTAGGAAATAAATATTTTATAAATAAATTGTAAAATATTGATATAATTAACATATAGATCTTGCTACAGGGAATGAACAATTTTTTACAAGTGTGTGTTTATAAAGTAAAACATTTTTTTTTCAACAATTGTTAAGTTAAAGAATCCTGACCAATGCCCATATCTATTCTGAATGTACAGAATGGCGCACGAAAATATCCAACATTGTTTTTTTGCAATAATTATTGTATTTTATGTTGGCAGAAGTGACAGCAGTTCTTCTCTTTACGACTGCGCTATTTTTTTATCATTCTAAGATGGCTGACAAAGGAAGACTGACTGTTGAACAGCGCGTAAAGACTGCATTGTGTTTTAATGAAACAAAAAGGTTGGTGCTAACACAAAGACGGTTTCGTTCACATTTTCTAACTCTGTGGTCGCCCTCATTTAAAACAATACGTAGACTTTACGAAAAATTTAATAGTGATGGTTGAGTATTTGAGAGTAAGCGCGCACCGACTGCCAATGTTTTTTCTCTCGAGAATGTCGAAGCTGTCAAAGCAGTGTTCCTGAGGAGACCGAGAAAATCATCAAGAAAAGCAGCAGCCAACTTGGGATTTCTAGGCGATCTGTGAAGAAAATTTAAAAAAAATGATTTGCATTTCTATCCGTACAAAATAACAGTGTTGTCTAAATTAACGGTCGACAACAAACATCAAAGAATGTCATTCGCTGAGTGGGCTACGTACCAAGACGTACTATTGAGCAATTTTTGGTTTTCAGATGAGGCACATTTTCACCTACACGGGGTTCTTAATAAACAAAATGTTCATTTTCGGGCTTTAGAAGATTCACAGGTGATTCATGGAAAAATGCATCACGCTCCAAGAATTATGGTATCGGTCGCTATCTCAAGTCATGGGGTAATAGGGCCTTTCTTTTTTGGACAATGAACAGAAAGCATAATATAAAAATATTGCGTAATAATTTTATTTCTCAGGTTCTTCCAAAAAGATCCGGTGCCCCGATAGAATTGCAGATTAAAGAACGAAAACTAAGAGCGTCCGGTATAGCCAGGGATGAGGACAATTCTATAATACGGGAACAATGGAAGGTGGCATGGGCGGGTTCAGCAGTGGACCAGAAGAATTATCCCAGACATGGATGCTTGGCTAGATCGCTCTCATGGTGAATTAGATTACCACACAACGCATCTCATGTCGGGACATGGTGCGTTTGAACAATACCTGCATATGTTTGGCAGGAGAGAGTCACCCATCTGCTGTTGCTGCGATGCGGTTGACGATGCCGAATACACTATTTTTGTGTACAGACGATGGGAGGAACATCGTATAAATGCAGGACTGATGCATACCCGACCGTAGCAGCTCTGAATGGCTCTTGGCTATGTCCGCAAACTGGCATAATTTTGCAATATTTGCAAGAGCAGTTCTCAGAATAAAAAAAGATGATGCAAACGACTGGGATACTGAGGATTTTAGTTTATAGCAGGGCTGGGCGGACAGTCCCGTTCCTGAGGGCTCACATGCCCTGGTGTGTGGGTTCCCGTGATGGAGCGGGGACTCCTAGGGTCCGTTAGGTGTGAATGAAAATAGACCCGGCCAGCTGGGTTCTCGGTGGGTTTTCGGATACGCTTTGGCAGCTTCGGCTCCTGCGCCGTCGGTTTGAGGCTGGCAAAGGAAAGACCGAGATCCGTTCTCCAGCGGGAGAGCTGGGAACGGCATAGCCGGGCCTGGTTTCTTCCGTTGGAGATTAGAGGCAGGCAATTAAAAGATCCGGAAAGGTCCTCGAGTCGAGTATACATAATTAGATGTCCGGCTCGGGGGGGAAAAAAAAGTTTCTTCCAAAAAAGTGTCAATTAGAAAAGTGTGTGGTCTGGCTCCACCACACACAGCTAATGTTGTTTTAGACTTTCTCCAGGAAACTTTTAACGCAAGTGTTATTTCAAATCGATTTCCTAATAGTTTTGCGTGTAAACAGAACTGGTCCCCGAATAGTTATGATTTAAAGCCGAGTGATTATCCTCATCGGGGATTTCTAAAGGAGTAGATTCTTTAGAGAAAATTTTCGTTCAGGGATGGAACTGGGAGTACTATTCATTGAGGCGTGCAACGTGTTAACTGAGGTTATGTGTCGTCGAGTTATTAACAACATAGGAGTTTGTGTTGAAGAAGTTGCTAGACGTGATGGTAGGCTTATTGATCATGTGATAATCTGAACATAATCTCCAGGTATATAGTATACACGTTGTATTTACTTTTCTGTATCGCGATACAAATAAATATTTTTTAACGTAACCAAATATTGGATCAATTTTGTTCGCCACTCTGTAAATATTATCTTTAAACCAGTTCTAGAATTTTGACAACCATTTTGTTTTTGCCATTCATCTCGTTTTTTTAAAAGGCACAATAGTCGAATGACACATCATACCATGTAAAATGTGATGAAAAAATCGTTAGCGATAACCGTGCATTGATGTCCATGCCCGTTTTCAAGATATGCCATTAAAAAGCTTATTGGTCCATAGCATGTCTTAAGGTCCATAGCACTCGGTGCCCCTAAAATTTAAAAAAAAGAATTGATTTTAGTCACTAAAGGCAAAATTATAACGAAGGTTAAATAAGTGTAAAGTAAAAAAAAAAAAAAAAACAATTGAGTAGAAATATTAATAACTATGAAAATTAAAAAAATATATTTCTGCGTTTCTATAGAAAAAAATACAATAAATAAAAATGAAAATAATGTATTTAAAAAAAAAAATAGCTGTGAACATAAGTAGAAATAAAAAAAGACTGGCAGTAAAACAGTGCTATTTGTAACTAATAAATACGATCCCTACATCTCTACATCAGCCGTTATATGACGTTCAGTTCATCTTGTATAAAAAAAAAATAAGATAAAGGTACTACAAAAGCCAGAAGCAGTAGCCCAATAATGTCGTAAAAATATCTCGTACATAATAAAATAAAATAAAGACAAAAATAATGGTTGCATATTTTTGTTTTTATTTTAATTAGTAATTTGTTTTTACATTTTATGTGCTTTTTCTTAACTTTTTTTTAATTTTCCGTTATTTTTTAATTTATTGTTTCCATTTTTTTTTTGTTTTTAATTTTTCATTATTTTTTACAGATTTATTTATAATTAATTTTAATAAATGACTAATTTATCAACTGAAATGGGTATTTAATTACAGATTTTCATTTTGTTTAACCAGTTGTTTAACCATTTTTCTATTTCTTATTTTGTTTTTATAATTATTAAACCCTTTTTCTTTTACAATAAATAAATTTCAGTTTTAAGATACTTTATTCAACAAACTATTATTTATTCTCGGATTAAAACTAAAATTTATAAAGAAGTTATAATATTTCAGTTATTTTGTAAATAATATTTTAAATGTAGTGGAATTAACAATAATTTTAAATAAGGAATTCAAGTTGCCTTCAGAAGTACTTCAGAAATTACTTCATTTTATTTGATACGTGCATGTAAGGAAATTACTCTCAGTTCAGTTGCAGTATTTAAAGATATATTATTTTTCATCTGACCCGTATCATTTGAAACACCTGACCTTTGATTTTTACGCCAATAAATATTTATTACATATTGTTAAGTTCTAAGTAGAATACTACTTGTAAATAGGAAGTTTTAGTTATATAATTTCAGTAAATAAGTAATTAATGAATCGAATATTAAACGTTAGAAAGTTTCATCTTTCTAGTCAATAATAATGCTATTCTACGAGTATTACGATAATTTGTTTATTTTATGTTTAATTTCCAAATTTTATTTTGATAATAAAATTTAAAAAAGTTGATACTGATGTCGAATTTCCAAACCATCAAAAATTGGATAAATGTAAACAGTCGTCATTCCCTTTAATTCTATTTTCATATTAATTCTTTTTACTAATATTAATATACTCCTACTATTACAAATTTTTCTTTTATAGAAATTACATTAAATTTAGTAAATCACATAATAACTTTGTGAAGTAGTCGATATTGGCATATAGAAGGATAGATGTGAACAATAACAATAGTTATAGACAACGGTACTGAATTTATTAAAAAAATCTCTAAGTTACTATACTATGTACATAGTAGTGAGATTGGTGAGCTTTGAATTATGGTAAACATTCCGGGGTTACAAAAAAGCTACAGTTAAAATTTCATAATGATTGTTTCAATAGATTTTGCGGTTATCGGAAACAAAAGAAAAATTATCGTCTATATATAACATGAAAATTTTTTTATTCTTACTTTATTTAATATTTAAAATAAATTAATTTTTGATGTTTTAGTATCGATACTCAGTAAAATATTGCAACCTCGGAGTTCACCTTAAAATGAATTTTCAGGTCGTAATATAGTAAATTAATAATATTAATAATAATAATATTGAACTTGAGAGTAATGTTTACATTTAAATAGTTGGTCGATAAAACGGTTTTGTTCACATCGCAAATACAAATTTTAAAATGAACAGGACGTTACAAAAAATTTCAGAAGACGTTTTATATGCGTATATAAATAATACCAAAAAAATCAAAATGTTAATTAAAATGTCATTAGAACAATTTTGGTTGTTATTCATGTTGCAAAAGAAGTTGAAACCCATTATTTCATTACATCAGAAGAAGAAAATTGATTTTTAATCATGAATAATTGAAACAGATTGAAATGGAATTTTGAGTTTTCATTAATATCATAGATAAAAAGACAAACAATATACTATTAAAATACGTTACTTTCTAATATTGGGAAAATACAATTGTAACAAAACAATTTTCTATTTTATAGCTTGTTTTTCTTGCACAAATTATATATTTTATGTTTATATATATATATATAAACAGGAAGAAAAGTAATCAAGGGACAACTGAAGAATTCAGTAAATAATGTGAGTACAAAATAATAAAATAGCCTAAGGCCCAGCAGGCAACATGAGCCGCAGTTACAAATATGACCCAATTATCTTTTCATAATAAACGTTTGTTATCATATAAAGGTAATAAAAGTAATATTCGGGGTATAGTAGAATTTTCTAGAAAAACAATGTATTTCAAAGTGAAAAGATAACAAAGGATTCACCTAGATCAGTTAGAAAACAAACACTTCGTTTTAGCAGAGAAAGAAACTGCATTCATAAAGAATATCGGAATAATATGAGTAGAACGAACGCCAAATGAAGAGAGTGGGTGACGCATAAGATATAAAAAGGCAGCACATATCCTTCTGAAAAATATTCTATAATATGACTGTATTTTTTTAACGATAAATTTCCGTTTTATATTTTATAGCAAGAATGAAATAAATTACTTATTTTATAACTATCTCGTAAATTATAGAAATTGGATGAAATAAAACTGATTAGAGAACTATAAATTTCAGCCCTTAGAGATAATTATAACCTTGGTATCTTAACCGTAAAAAACATTTTCTTAAGATATATAAATTTTATAACACATTTTTATTTATTATTTTACTTCCTTTTTTTATTTACCCTTATTTTCTATAAATATCAATTTAATTGTTTTTATTTTTATTACAGCTTATATAAAAGTTGCATAATACCAGGCTACCTGATATTAAATTATTTTAGTGTCTTTATTATTTTAAAGAAATCCGTTTTGATCATTAAAAGTTTGGGGATTCTCATACCAAACAGGAGACATTCGGGTAAGATAAATAACGAATAATGTATTAAGAAAATTATCCCTAATTGGCGATAGAAATTTTTTCCAAGAAATATTAAAGAATAAGGACTATAAAAAAACTTAGATATTTTTATTTTAAATGCGATGATGGTTAACTTGCAAGATGGATTTAAATTTAAAATAAGAACTTTTAAAAAAAATTCTTTGTAAAACATTGGGTAGGATGGGAAAAAGGTTTTTTCAGTGGTTTGAAGGCCTATTGATATACAAGATATAGATAAAAAATCCTGTGATATTGAAAAAAAATTTCCTTAAAAAAAAACTTTTGGTTAAAGTACCCCATTAAAAATTTTAAGTTTTATTTCGGCCAAAACACCCCCACCCCTTTTTCCAGTTTTTGCAAAAATTTAATACTTTCTCCCAGAAGATCGTACCTGTCTACTAAGTTTGAAGAAAATCGGTCAGTGGGGTGCAGAATTATAAGAACAAAGACATATTTTACTTTTTAGTCTAGATAGCCCTATATCTCTCTATAGCTTCAGGAGAGAAGTATTGTAATCGGTCAAATTCGGTCATATGCGGTTTTCATCGGATCTTGATGTTTTGACGCCTAAGGAATCCAAAAACCAAAAAAACCGGTTGGAAATTTTCCGGATGTAATGTTCGTATGTACGTGCATGCGTGCTTGCATGAGTGTGTGTGTCGTCTGTAAATCACCTTACATTTCCAGAATTACTGGACTGATTTTCCCAAAACTTGGTCAAAATATTTCTGGACCGATTCTGACCAGACTTGGTCAGAAAATATTATGAAAATATTAAAAGAAAATAATATAAAATATATTAAATAGAAAATAATATAAAATATTATGGTAAAATGTCTTTAGTTTTTAGAGTCCAACTTGTTCATTTAGACCAACGAAATATATGTATGTATGTATGTCTGTGGGTACATTTTTACATATGTGTGTTGCACTGCTTTTGATCCGATATATCAGGATTAACGAACTGAATGTCTTTAGACGTGGCTGAATTGATCATATTAATTTTTAATTAAAATTTTTACGGGGGTAGGGGAGATCGCAAAATACCAATTTAAATTTTCTTCAAGAGTCATTTTACAGAAAACTTTATTAAAACAAGTAAATGTTTAATTTCCCGTCTAGCTAGCGCTATAGTAGAACTGCTCAAGAAGGAAAAGTATCGTAATCGGTCCAGTTTTAGCACATGCGGTTTTCACCGGATTTTTACGTTTTGATACTTAAGGAACCAAAATAAACCGGTTGTAAATTTTCTGGATGTTAATGTTCCTAAGTACGTGTGTATGTTCGGTGTTGGACTCTAAATCACGTTATATCTTCAGAACTACTGGACCGATTTTGACCAAAATTGGTCATAATACTTCTATATATGGGGAATTGATGCCATTAAATTTTCAACTTAAAAAGTCAAGCCTGAAGGGCAAGGTATCCTCAGTATCTCGAGATTTTACCTAATTAAGATCATTTTTTTTTTTATGTACATTTGTTAACAGTTAAGAAATAACAATATTTGCAAAATTGCACCCTCATTCCAAAAAATGTTGTTGTACGTAGTTAAGCCTTCCTGCTACAACAGTCTGTCGACCAAACAAGCGAAATTTTTTCTATGTAAGTTGTTTAGCTTGTCCTGACCGTCACCGCTAGTACCGCCACACCCGCGCTAATTAAATACGGTATGAGCCCGCGCTTTAGTTAGAATAATTGAATTAAATAAACAAAAAAAAAATCGTATATTTAAATAAAATGGTAAATATTTTAAATTAAGTTGTAAGCCGTCCATCAGAAAATCCCATAGTTGTGACGGAGAGTTCTACGTCACGCGACTCCAGGAAAGTCCCACAATTGTGTTGTCAGTTGGCGTGGGAGCATTGCAATATTAATTTTTTTTATTAAACTTTTAAAAAATGTTTCTTTTAATGCATCATTTTTATAAAGGAAATCATTTTTTTTTTTTTAACCGATCTTATACAGATTTTTACTTTCTCGTTAAAGCTATAGATGTATAGCGGCATGTATTGCTACAGCCGGGAAACTAATATTCTAACCAACTCTAAAGTAAATTTAAATGTTTCGTAAGAAAACTAAAAATTTTAAGATATCAGTAGTTGTATTTTTATATTAATTAAAGTTAATACATTGAATTTTTATCTAATTAAAATAAATGTACTTATACTATGCTTAGTGCAGTCAAAAAATGGCATTCAGACTGCTATCAAATAATCTATTGGGAAATTAATATATCCTTAATCTATTGTTAGATTCCTTTTCTTTGAAATCACTTTTTTAGTTCAATGTAATTATTAAAAAATATGTTGCAAATGAATATTTAATATTAAAATATGAAATAGAAAATTTTTTTTAAATTATATTTTTGTTAATAAACAAGATTAGGATTAATGTACATTAAAATTGTACTTCGTAATGTTTCAAAATCATTTGTTTTATTAAAATGGAGTGAGGACGAATCCGTAAATACTAATAATCTTTGAGATTACGTAAGTGAATAGCAGTACAACTGATTAGTTGTATTAGGCTGAAATATTTACAGTGAATTATTAATCAGTGTAATTTCGTTTAGCATTAAAAATTAATATTTATTCTGTATTAAGTAATAATGAATTTAGTAATTAAAATAATTTTATGCTGTTAATATTAACTTTCTTTTACATCCGATTTATAATCGTCAATAGCGCTATTTTCAGCCTGACGAAAATAGGAAAACAGTTCCTAATAACGAAGGAAAAAAAGGAAATTAGGTAAAACATTTTTCTCAAAGTGTAATATATATACTATAAAATTAAATAAAAGGTATACTTTGGTAATCATCCGTTCTCTGCAGACATGTTTGATGGGTCGTGGGTTTAAAAACGTTGGATGGGTCGTGGGTTCAAAGCGACATTGAGAAAGCTGACGTATTCGCAAGGCAACTTAAAAAGGTTTTCATCCTTTTGACGTACGAAGGGCAGGTGAGGAAGAAATGGTATTCTTTCGGAATTTCGCCCCAAAAGTTTTCTTTTTTTCTTTTAACGATATGTACTTGTAATACTTTGCAGTATCATATTTCATTAAAAATTCATATATTTTCATGATCAGAACATTATTTTGGAATAATTAAAAATTGAAATAATATATTTTAAAGATTACATTTACTATAAATCTTAATTATATATATATCGATAATTATACAATATGATGGGTTTACTAGTATGTTGAAGTATCAAATTATGTCGGTGACGTAGAAATTCACATATACTATAAAAATCTAAAAACTATATTAGCCGTCAATAAAGATTGCATGATTTTTGTATATAATTTGTATATTTAACGTTAATTAGATGAGGTTAGCGAGCGAAGCGAGCGTGGTTATGTTTGGTTCGGTTACCTTGATAATCATACGAGTCGTCATATACCCTTAAAAAAAAATCAAATCCTTAATGAGTCTTCCTGTGAAACCTTTTCCTTAAGCAGAGATTTTGTGTCAAATCAGGAGAGAAGGAATTCAAAGAAAGCTCCTAGGTACGACTTAACGAATAAAATTATTTTTTTGCTTTATGAATAAAAAAAGTTTTTTTATAATTGGCCTGATTAATTTTGTATATGAAAACATATTTTTTGTATGTTAAATTTATTTTTTTATTAAAACAAATATTTTTAATAATAATAATAATAAGTCGCTATTTTTATGCTAAAAAAATGTTCTTTTATACTCTCATGGACATGATTTGATGTAACACGATAAATTAAACATGATTTAAAAATAATCAGTTAAAAAATTACAATTGTATTCAGTAACAATTATTTTTGTTGTATTATTAATAAATATAACTTTTTTAACTGAATTCTAAATATATATAAAATTATATTTTAGATATTCATATTTATTTTTTTAAATATTTTTAAATGAAAAAAATTAAATTTTTTCCAAAATAAGTTTTTTAGACGTTGTACTAGTACAGTTGACTGTGATCTGTGATATTTATTTGATGGCGTAGTTGTTACACGTAATGTTAGGATTATGTACGTATGTGTTTACTATATCCAGCAGAGAGCAACTCGATGACGAGATCTCGTGTCGTTTCGGAGTTATTGGGATATTCCCGGCTCAATACCTCGACTTGTTCTAACGCGTCTTCCAAACAGTTGTGTGTTCTTCTATGTGGAGGGTGAGTAACAAACGTGAGTTATAACATGACTGCTTGGACATTGTGCTTTTTGAATTTACATTTCGTAAAGGTAATTAATATTAATATTATTTTCTACTTTTTCCTTGTTACCATTACACTATACTTATTATTTTATTTTGTGTTTTATTCTATTAATGATAATTAATAAAATAAATTTAATTAAATTAAATTAAAAAAATGAATTAATTTATTAAATTTTTAATTTTTTTTATTTAATTTAATTCTTTTAGGCTATATAGATTTATGAATAGATTTTCGTTTAATACTATTTTTCATGACCGTTAATAAGTGTTGTAACTCACACACGCGCTCTTGTGCGTGCACAAACACTCACACACACACACACACACACACACACACACACACACACACACACACACACACACACACACACACACACACACACACACACACACACACACACACGCACACACGCACACATATATATATTTATAGTTTTCTGTTACAATAACAATTAAACAGTTTACAATACAATTAATATTAACAGTTATTAAATATTAAGATAAGGTAACATTTAAACAACTGTACTAAATCCTTTGTTCCATCGCTGAGCTTGAAGCTTAATAACTCATCACGTAAAAATAATAATAAACAAGAAAAACAGATTATATTAGATTATAATAGAACAAATCTCGGAATTTGCACGTGTTTGGCCAGATCTGCCTGAATATGAATTTTCCCAGCAACAAGGCCGATTAGTTTTTTTCTTTTTTAATAACATGTTTTAAACCTAAATATAGGCAATCAAATCTTACACAACATACACGATAAATACATATTATAAAATTGGAATAATTTAAAAATAGCTTAATTTGTTTTCAAAATATTAAACAGATCTGATAAATTAAAAAACAAAACCTCATTCCAAATGCGTCCATAAAAAAGTTTCATTCAGTACAGGGAATCATTCGTCAATTTGACTATGTTTGCCAACACAGTAAAGAAAAACGTTGGCCAACTAGGTTTGAGAAGTCTCTGGATATTATGTTGATCTTAGTTTAATTAAACATAAATGTTTTTTAAATACATAAATATGTATTTTATGTATTCATATTTTTC
The DNA here is from genome assembly GCF_047948215.1 of Lycorma delicatula. Classification (NCBI taxonomy): domain Eukaryota; kingdom Metazoa; phylum Arthropoda; class Insecta; order Hemiptera; family Fulgoridae; genus Lycorma; species Lycorma delicatula. The sequence continues at coordinate 69,528,962 of NC_134464.1, read as the reverse complement.
AAGAAATTATAATTTTTATTGATTCCGAAATTTTTAATCTGTTTATAATAAACATGACTGAATTTTTTATAAATTTAATATAAATTTCAACTTTATTACTACTTCTATGGGATTCATTTCTTTCATGTTTGTCAAGGAGAACTTTTTTCTTTTCTCTTTCCATGAAATGATAACCTTATATAATGTATTTCTTTGAACTTTCAAGTCCTCAATTCAACTGCTATAGATTTAATACTCTTTTTGAGATGTGTGAATATGTTTGTCACAAACATAAAAATTCAAGTATTCACGTAAGATTTCCTTTTATTTTTTTAGCATACAGGCTTCTAACAGTCTATATAAGAAAATTCATTTTATTTTTACAAATGTAGGTTTAGTATTTCTCGAATTCTTTATTGAGTTTATTGCATTATTTTTAATATTACCTATTCGGGTGATTTTTCAATTTTTAAAAATCGTTTTAAATGAAATTGGAATTTTGTTATCTTTCCATTTTCCAATCCACATACATTTCATTACAAAATGATTTTTATTTAATGCAAGAAAAAAAAAATTGCATTTAAATATAAATTTAAAAATATTTGAAAAATTCCTTTACAAATTGTTTTAGTTTTACGACATTTGGAAAATTTATACGTTTATACTTTTCCAAAGGTTACCTAAACTTTTCAAGCTTATATATATTTTTTTTATTGTAGAAAATATTCCTTATTTCAATATAAAATGTAAAAATATACATTCATTAATATTTTAATATCATTAGCGCTATGTATTGTTTGAATCACAAAAATATATTAATTTCACATGAAAATAGTTATTTTTCGTAGTTGTAATTTACTCGGAAAATCCAAGTTTTCAATTACAGTTACTATGATAGAAATTATTTTTTTTATAAAGTTGTTTAATCTTTCCATTTACTTATGTTATAATTAAATATATACAGAGTGTATCACGAAGTTCTGCTGTTAATTTCATAAGCTATTCTATTCATGAAATAATGGATAATGTTCATACAAACATATATCCTAAAATGTTTCATTTGAGAGTTACGACTAATAAAATATTTCGCTAGAAATATCGCAAAAATTAGGTTCATAACATTATCTGCAGTAGTTTTTGAAAAAAATTTGGGTGAAAACTAATAAATTGGGGGATAAAAAACATGTTTTTTTTTATATTCGTTTGCAATAAAATATCAACAACTGATCACCAACTGGAGTAAAACCTCTGTTTTTTACACGAATTCATCATCTATTGTTTTTCAATACTATTGTTTTTCAATTGTTAATCAGCTATTGTAATTGTTGATCAGCTAAAACAATTGTGTTAAAAAACCTGGTTTTTTACCCCAATTGTTTGTTTTATTGGTTTCATCCTAGATTTCTCAAAAACTACTAGAGATACTGCTTTGGGACTTATTTTATTCGATTTTTCAGATCAAAAACCATAAGAGATTACTAGTTCTAATCCGTATTTAGAACGGATTAGAATTACTAAAGATGGACGAAGCAGGAGCGATATAAAATGCCGAATAGCACAAGCTAAACGAGCCTTCAGTCAGAAATATCATTTGTTTACATCAAAAATTAATTTAAATGTCAGGAAAAAATGTTAGAAAGTATATGTTTGGAATGTCGCTTTATATGGAAGTGAAGCTTGGACAATCGGAGTATCTGAGAAGAAAAGATTAGAAGCTTTTGAAATGTGGTGCTATAGGAGAATGTTAAAAATCAGATGGGTGGATAAAGTGACAAATGAAGAGAGGTATTGCGGCAAATAGATGAAGAAAGAAGCATTTGGAAAAATATAGTTAAAAGAGGAGACAGACTTATAGGCCACATACTAAGGCATCCTGGAATAGTCGCTTTAATATTGGAAGGACAGGTAGAAGGAAAAAATTGTGTAGGCAGGCCACGTTTGGAATATGTAAAACAAATTGTTAGGGATGTAGGATGTAGGAGGTATACTGAAATGAAACGACTAGCACTAGCTAGGGAATCTTGGAGAGCTGCATCAAACCCGTCAAATGACTGAAGACAAAAAAAAAAAAAATCCGTATTTAACGTCCTAAACATTTCAGTACGACCTGAAACTTTGTGGAGTTCGAAATACGAGCGTTATCTTTCACTAGCTGTAACTCGCAAACGAAGCATTTTATGACATATACATGTATGTACATTTCCCATTATTTTCACGTAGAATAGTTTTTGAAAATACCGGGAGAACTTTATTATTATTTAAAATAAACATTTAACATTTTCATCCGAATTTATCTACTTTAAAGAGTTAACTACATAATAATATTTCGAAGCTGGGACAATAATAATTAGCAGCGTGATATTATTTCGTCAAATTTTCTTTAAAACTATTATTTTACTTTTTCCCACTCACATCAGTGTAAATTGTTACCGGACGAAATTAAAAAAAAAAAAAAAAAAATGTTAATTATTGGAAATTAGGAATTTCTATATGAATTTACACACCTAAAAAGTAAGAAAAAATCATTAATGTGAGATAATACGGCAGATTTTAATCCGATTCAAGAGAAAAATTAATGGATTGAGAAAAAATAAACAGTTTGAAGATTTAACAGAATATAGTAATATTTTAAAGTATGTGAAATTTACCTGAAAGCGTATCATTTGGCTGAAAAAATACCGAAAACAATATGGAAGAAAAACTTTCATCAGAAAAAAAACCTTATCGTTTGATCAAGAAGATGGAAGTTTGAGATGGAGAGGAATTTTGTGATAATTAGACTAATAATCTATTGTGGTCTAGAATGTTGAGAATATTTTGGTTTGAAAGCAGACGGATTATTATCTCCTTTCAAATTGCATTATCTTCTCTTGCTTTAACCAAGAGAAAGAACTAGAAAACTGATAACTGTATCATTTTTGTAAAAATTAAATAGTTACTAATTTTTATTTTCTTGTGGGTTGTTCAGATTCATTTGTTTTCTTTGTCCTCTTACTTTAATGTAAAAATCTCCTCTTATCTTCTTTCTTCTTTCTCAGAAAGGAAGATGATGTTGGTCTTAATCATTGGTAGAATTATTAATGTATGAATTTCTACTTTGCTTTAAAATTTTGAAGTAACACTTCTAAGTTCTATATCTGTTCTAGCTAGATAGCATATTTAATATATAATTAAAAATGTAAACTAAAAGTATGAAACTATTGAAATATTTTATTAACTCAGTATAAATTTAAAGTAGATAAAAGAAATGCTTAACAATACTTGAATATTCGATAATTTACTTAATGTATACAGTTCTCACAACCAACGAATTACTCCGCGGCTGGAACTGTTGCACAGGGTTACTTTATCATTACAACGGTGGCACTGCAAATTATGAGTTTTTTTATTGTATTCAAGGTTAATAATATTAGTTAGTGAAAGATACATATACTTCTCTACATTTTACACAGAAATCTGTCGGTTAACATTTTTCAAAAATAGAAATACGGTGCTACAAACAGTTTTGTTAGTGTTTACTTTTCATCATATTTCAAAACTATAGCACCTGATCTAAACTTTGTTAAAGTTTGTAAATAATAAACGAGAGGTAGTTTAAAGTTATAACACCTGACCCTACTTTGATAAAGTTTATGAATAATAAATAAAAGGATAAAGGTTTACTTTTTGCATTTAAAAGTGATTTCAAACACGCGCGCGTACTTGTGTTTCTAAAAATGAATGAAAATAAGACAGATAAATTTCACTACTTTAATTTAACTTAAATTTTATATAGATAGCAACGTTTCATAGAAAGGTCGTTAATTTTGATTTGAAAACGCAACATGTATGCAGAAAAAATTAGCTTTCCATGTTACATAGCACGGTTCCGCGATGGTCTTTAATTAATCCACTTATTGCAAATTCCTACATCGATCCATCGTTTGGGTGTAAAAATCCGTATAAGAGTCTACAAAATTATAATTATGATTCAATTTAAAGTGCTTAAATACTCGGAATTATATTTTTTTATGAATGCACCTCAACAGTCCAATATTATGGTTAATCCTTTCTCTTAATTTCTTCTCAAAACAACCAAAACAAATGAATATTAATACTGTATATATTGTTTACTGTTCCCGTTGTAAAAAAGCTTGTACCATTACAGCGCAAAAATTTCTAGCCTGTGTTTCAATCATGACATCGCCACAATAAATTACAGGATTTTTTAGATTAATAATTTTTGGAGATCAAAAACCAATGCGAGACAAAAATATCTAAGGAGCCATTAAAATATCGATCTTAAATACATTTAAAGAATGAAAATTCGGGAGGGGTGGCCATTATAATGGAAAAGTATCTTCTTATATATGTTAAATTTTTTCAACTGTTTTTATGCGAACAGAAACAGTTTATTCTGTGCGATTATAATGGAAATTATAATGGCCATTATAATGGAAAAGTATCTTCTTATATATGTTAAATTTTTTCAACTGGTTTTTATGCGAACAGAAACTGTTTATTCTGTGCGATTATATTTGATAAAAAAAATACGTTAAGAAGTAATATTTACACGTTTATTGTTCATAAATTTATTACCCCTTTTATAGTAATTAGTTTTTAGAAAGGATGTAATTATTTCATAAAGTTTTACTAGAATATTAACATCATAAAATAAGAAAATAATAGTATAAATATGTAATTTGTTTTCAAAAAAAATACTCAACATTTTATACACGAAATACTAATCTTTGAATAAAACTTTTTACTTTTTATTTTATTAGTATATATATATATATATATGTAATTAGTTTTGAAAATAAGCAACGTTTTATACCTTTTAACAAAACGTTTTTACTTTTTACTATATATATATATATATATATATATATATATATATATATATACATCCTAGGATTAACTTTGCACATTGAATTAGTTTCCTTTGTTTAAAAGTTTGTCGTTTAGAAACTTAGAAGTGTTCATCTTCATTAATACCGCTAGTAAATTGTAAATACAAACTGATTATGTTACAAAATAGAAAGTGACTGTAATTTAGTAACTTATGCATGAAAGAATTAAGTAGGTTAATAACATTAATTAAAAAATATTTTGAATTAAATTTGTTGTATAATTGTATAAGTTAACATGTAAATAACTTGCCACTTTATCAGAGTTCTAATTTTCTCTGTTTAAAATTTTCATAGAGAAAATTTTTATATTATTATTACTGTGAATATTATCTATAATTTTAATTTCATGAATAACTCGATTATCATTCATTTGCTATAATTAAAACTGTTAAGTCGATATTTATATGTTAACTGTAAATTAGATCTAATTTGCGTAAAACGTTACAATTTTTTTAACTTCTTAACCTTGTTGAAATGATCTGGTAATCACAGTATAGATAAAATATAAATTTCCAACACCGATTTAATTAAATTCACTCAACGTGGCATTTTAAAAAGATTTATATAAAAAGAACATCTTAAAAATCTCGAAAGCCTGCCCAGACTTTTTACAATCGTAAAAATTCTAATTCCTACCATCTATGCGTAGAAAAAAGGTATACAAAAGACAAAATAATAAAAAATATGCAACCACGATTCGTATAGTATAATATACGTAGAATATTTTAAACTGGTAAGGATAGCAAAAATTATTATATTTATAAAAAAAAATTTGCTTTTTTTATACTTGGATATATATAACCGCTTTCTATTACATTTTTTTAGATAGAATCGTAAACTTCACTTTTGTCTAGTTACCTCATATAGATTATTATTCTTTTTAAATAGTTTCCTATCAAAATTTATGATGAATGAATATGAAACGCATCATTAAGTAACTGTATTGATTCGGCAGATCAAAAGGCGGGTGGAGATTGGGTTTAATTTCGGCTGGCTTTCAAGAAACTCAGTACATCGAACGCTTTGATCGATATTACTAAGTTTTGTGTTGGTGTTTTGCAATTAATGACCGCACAACTTACATCTTATAACTTCTGAAGATGAATATAGTTTTTGATTAAATTAATCAATCAGTAATTACTGTTTACTGGCAAATATTAAACGAATGGTTCAAATTTAATTTCTGCAGATAAAGTTAACTAGAGGTTAACATATATACGAGTTTAACATATATATACCGTTTTAGTAATTTTTAGTATTGTCTCCTTCAAAGTAGTTTCCCTCTGATTGCACACACTTATTCCAGCGCTTCTTGAAAATGGTGTCCCTTGACCGTCAGTTTGACTCTTGGAAATAAAAAAAAGTCGCACGGAGTGATATCTGGTGAATAAGGTGGTTGTGGTATTACTGAAATTTGTTTTGAGGTTAAAAATTGCTGTACTGACAGAGTAGTATGGGATGGCCCATTATCGTGATGCAGAATCCAATTATCAGCAGTGTTGGCACGGACACGAAGAACTCGTTTACGAAGTCTTTCTAAAATTTCTTTGTAGAAATATTGGTTAACTGTTTGTCCAGGAGGCACCCACCTCTGATTAGAATTGTTTATGAACAATTCCCTTGGAATCGAAGAAGCACACAAATATGTATTTCACTTTTGACCTTGACATGCGAGCTTTTTTTGGTCTGGGTGATCCCTTTGAGCACCATTGCGAACTTTGGCGTTTTGTCTCTTGATCGTATTGAAAAAACCAACCTTCATCACCAGTGATAACACGGCTCAACAAATCTGGATTGATTTCCGGTTGCTCTAACAGATCGGCTGCCACATTTTTCCGTGTTTCTCGCTGTTGTTGAGATTTTTGGGGACTATTTTTGCACAAATCTTTCTCATACCAAGATCTTCAGTTAATATTAGACGAACCGTTTCTCGATTGATGTTGAGTTCTTCTGCAATCATTTTCACGGATAATCTTCGATCACATCGTACGATTTCACGCACCCTGGTCAAGTTGACATCTGTCCGTGAGTTTGATGGTCGTCCACTGCGGTCTTCATCTTCAACATTCGTTCTGCCTTCACTAAAAATTTTTATGCCACCGAAAAACTAGAGCTCTTGTCATAACCTCCTCTCCAAAAGCCTTCTGAAGCTTACCATAAGTTGTCGTCGCGTTTTCATCCGATTTAACGCAAAAAGAAATGGCATACCGTTGCGCAATATTTTGCGGTTTCATTTCGGTGACGAGACACAAACACGCGTTCACTTATTACAGCACAACTCACGACTGAGCAGTTGCATCAATGTGTCGCTTGGACTAGAAGTAGGTTATAGACCAAGGTCAAAGATGGTGCGCCTACGCAAGCTGCAGGGTTGCCACATCTTGCAAAGAAAAATCAGTCTCATTACTTTATTGTCGCACTTCGTATATATATATCCTAGCATTCCCGTCGATGCTCGCCAACGCGATATGATTACTTGCATTTCCTGTCGCGGTCAAGGAATGCCTAGCCAGGAAGACTTTCTCCCTGGAACCCCCTGTGTTCATTAAATTCATGCTTTTGAGAGTAATAATGATAAATAAAAATTAAAACCTGTTTAATTTACAAAAACTATCAGTTTTTTTGTATGTACGAGTAATTTCTTCAGAGCAAGAATTTGGTCAGATCAGGACCCAATAATTGACGCGGCTTACTTCGCGAAATACATATTCAGAATTACAAGCGTAAATTACTATCACATTGTTACCAAATGTCATAAAGATTGATTCATAAACGGTTAGCATAAAACGGCAAAAATTTAAATTAAAAATGTCTGGTTTTTAACTGCTTTCAGATATTTATCTTAAGAATATTTTCAAGTTGAAATAGAGTGAATATCTCATTTAGTACAATCAGAGGAAATAGAGGAAAATTTGCAGCCATTGTTTGAAATCTTTTACCCTTTCTTTCACCCCTTTCAAATCTAGAAATTGGTTTTTTAGTTATTCACGTGAATATGATACACACCAAAAATCAAGTTGAACTTGATTTGTAAAATTTGTAAAATGTATTATTACCTCATTCTAACCCTTCTGAATTTCAAAAAATTTAGATAGCGGTTTTTAAAATCAGCCGTATCAGTAACTAAAAGATAAAGACATCTAACTTAAAAATAAAAGATTTATCATTATATTTTGTTATTATAAACAGCAATTGTTTTGAACATTTAATTAAAAGATTTTTCGATAAGCCGCGCTAACAATTAGTGAAATCAAAGAACACTCTTCGCCAATAATCGTGTAAAGCAGTGATTTTAGGATTTTATCGATTCCTTGGTGAATAAAGATTTTCAACCAGTAAGTCATTTTTTGCAATGACAAATTTTGTATCAAAAAAAAAATATATAATTAAACAAATTCAACTAAATAATAATTAGTGGGTTTGACAAGCTTGTTGATAGCCGCATATTTTCTCAAATCGTGGAATTAAATTGGACACAGTCGTCCTCATGTCTTTCTCTACCTCGATGTTCGCGCAATCATTTTTTACAAAAATTGTCGAAAACCCAACTTTGTACAAATAAAAAGTCCACAAATGGCATTAATATTATCGAAGATTTACCATTTTGGAGTGGATACTTATTTTTACTGACTTCCAAAATTCGATTGATTACAAGCTGATAAATTGTTTTTCATCGTATTGTCACAAGAAAAAACGATTACTTCTTCTGCTAACAATATCAAAGTTATAAACTTGTGTATGTATTAATTTAATTATTTTAAATGGTGTCCAACATAATAATAAACAAATTGTTAAAGTAGAATCTGCGTATGAAAAGACCCCCAGGCAATTTTCTAGTGTCATAACGTCATAAACCAACTTCAGTATTGATCCTCGAATAAATTTCCTGCCAAAAGTTTTTGTTTTGTTATTATTCACGTTTTAATAAACAAAAGTTAATTAAATTTGATTCTTTAAAGAAAATTTGAAAATAAATAAAAAGGGAAAATTAGTATTATTTCGCACGTCAGTATCCATAAAAAATCCAATGAATTCATAACAGAAACAATTAAAAAGAGATATCAATAACTTTTTAAATATTTATAATTTTTTTTTTACTTAAATATAAAAAAATTAAGAACTTTTAAAAATCAATTTTTTGTACTTACTTATTTTACTAAAACACACACTCTACCCTTAGAAAGCCTCTGCCATTAGAAAGAAATTGAAAATTTGAAAAACCTACATCTTGGAAAGTACTGCACATACAAGCCTTCTGTACTTCACGGTATGGTATGAGTTTTTGAGGGAGTCAATTAAACACGCTGCTACAAATGATAATTTTCTTTCTCTAATTTTAACATAATAGGAGAATTTATGATTTTTTTTTCTCAATAACAATTATAATTGCAATCGGCTCGCCTGCGTAGCCATTAGTAAGCTTCCTGACAAAAGAAGGTCCTTAAGGAACCCCCAAAATAAATAATACACAATAAACAGTTGCAAGCAAACTTAAAGTCAAATATGAAATTTCAAGCTCAGTCATAAATCACAAACCATTAATCACAAATAAAAAAGAAAAAGAAAGAGAAGTAACATGAAATTAGATACGACACCACTAATCTTGACGGTGTTAGATTCCAAACTAAGTTCGACCATTCCTGAGATGTGTGGTTAACTGAAACCCAACCACCAAAGAACACCTGCATCCACGATCTAGTATTCAAATCTCTGTAAAAATAACTGACTTTACTAGGATTTGAGCGCTGGAACTCTCGACTACCAAATCAGCTGTTGGGAAGACGCGTTCACCACTAGACCAACCAGGTGGGTTTTCAGGATAGAACTGAGGCCACGATCTACCACTAAACCCCTGAGGATGTAACTGAGCTATCAACAAAATGGAACAACGGGATACAACGATGTAAAATTAAGATCATTTTAAATCTCAGACAATAGATTGCCACAGATGAATAACCTGCGTGGCTAGAAGGATCATCAGATTTGTCAGTGAATATTAAATACAAATTGCACCAAACTTATGTTTTAGAAGAACATTGTGTAAAGCTTGATCATCTCTCGCCACAATAATTACAAGTTATATATCACACGTCTTGAAGTTTTTTATATTAATAAAATCGTAGAATAGTCGATTCAGAGCCAGCAAGAGAGAGTATATTGCAAGCAGTATCTGACCGCCTTGACAGCTGTCACCCACTGCGAGCTGACTTTTACGTTGAAAATTATTTTTGTTACCGAATCACTATTTTTTAATTAAATTATTTTATAGAATTACTGCTTAGTTCTAATTTTCTGTTTTCGATCTGGTCCAATCAATATAATTGTATTAGTAATTTATTTTATTTTATTTTGTTCATAAATAAAAACTATATCTTTTTAACGGTTCAAGTCAAGCTTGCAAAAGTGTTAAGCTTGTGGCAATTATTAATTTAATTAGAATTCAAGGTGTATAGCTAGTAAAATTGAGTTATATAGTTTAGAATGTATTCTTTTAATTCTTGTAAATGCAGTATTTATATTGCGTAATACAAGTTAAAAAAGCTATTTCTGATCAGATTAATCTATATTTATTAATACTAAATTACGAAAAACATAACGTTAGATTTATTAAAGTAACATGACGTGAAATTACAGAGTATAGTATATTTTACGTTTTTTATATTTTACAGTATATTTTACTGTAAATTTTTCTTTGCAAAAAGGGTGCTGTATATATTTAATGGTTTATCTGGACTTATATATGAATCTGTATAGCACCCTGGTTTGAGGTACACAAAGTTGTTCTCTTAAAAAAAAAAAAAAAAACTTAGCGCTTGCATACACAAAATTGTTCTATTAAAAAAACTTAGCGCTTGTATACACAAAATTGTTCTGTTTGTATATACAAGCGCTAAGTTTTTTTTAATAGAACAATACACAAAATTGTTCTATTAAAAAAACTTACCGCTTGCATACACAAAATTGTTCTATTAAAAAAAACTTAGCGCTTGAATAGACAAAATTTTTCTATTAGAAAAACAGCGCTTGCATACACAAGCATACACAAAATTGTTTTAATAAATAAACTTAGCGCTTGAATGCACAAAATTGTTCTATTAAAAAAAACTTAGCGCTTGCATACACAAAATTGTTAAACTTAACACTTACATACACAAAATTGTTCTATTAAAAAAAAAACTTAGCGCTTGCATACACAAAATTGTTCTATTAAAAAAAACTTAGCGCTTGCATACACAAAATTGTTAAACTTAACACTTACATACACAAAATTGTTCTATTAAAAAAAACTTAGCGCTTGCATACACAAAATTGTTAAACTTAACACTTACATACACAAAATTGTTCTATTAAAAAAAAAACTTAGCGCTTGCATACACAAAATTGTTCTATTAAAAAAAACTTAGCGCTTGCATACACAAAATTGTTAAACTTAACACTTACATACACAAAATTGTTCTATTAAAAAAAACTTAGCGCTTGCATACACAAAATTGTTAAACTTAACACTTACATACACAAAATTGTTCTATTAAAAAAAACTTAGCGCTTGCATACACAAAATTGTTTTATTAAAAAAAAAACTTAGCGCTTGCATACACAAAATTGTTCTATTAAAAAAAACTTAGCGCTTGCATACACAAAATTGTTCTATTAAAAAAAACTTAGCGCTTGAATAGACAAAATTTTTCTATTAGAAAAACAGCGCTTGCATACACAAGCATACACAAAATTGTTAAACTTAACACTAACATACACAAAATTGTTCTATTTAAAAAAAACTTAGCGCTTGCATACACAAAATTTTTCTATTAGAAAAACAGCGCTTGCATACACAAGCATACACAAAATTGTTTTAATAAATAAACTTAGCGCTTGAATGCACAAAATTGTTCTATTAAAAAAAACTTAGCGCTTGCATACACAAAATTGTTAAACTTAACACTTACATACACAAAATTGTTCTATTAAAAAAAACTTAGCGCTTGCATACACAAAATTGTTAAACTTAACACTTACATACACAAAATTGTTCTATTAAAAAAAACTTAGCGCTTGCATACACAAAATTGTTTTATTAAAAAAAAAACTTAGCGCTTGCATACACAAAATTGTTCTATTAAAAAAAACTTAGCGCTTGCATACACAAAATTGTTCTATTAAAAAAAACTTAGCGCTTGAATAGAAAAAAATTGTTCTATTAAAAAACACTTAGTGCTTACATACTTCATTACTTAAACATCATCTCTTCGCCATCACCTAGTGAGTTCAGTACTCATAGAGTAAATAATTAAATGCACTACAGGTGGTTTTAATATAACATAAGCTACTTAGTGTAAACTTAGAATATGTATTAACTATGAGAGGTTTAATACTAAGTTACTGCATGATTTACTTTATTAGGTTATTAAGCTGTGTATTATAATAGAGCGGAAGACAGAAATATCTGGAATGTAAAGACGTTTTTATGGTGGGAGGTATTTCTTACGTTACGTGTCATAAAACGTTGGCTAATATTTAACAGCTATTTTATTAGATTAATTTAATAATAGGAGATTGGTAGGTTCAGTCTACATTTAATTGGTATTCTAAATATAATTCTCCCGAAAATCCTTTAATATATACAAATTTATTTACCAAAATATATATACAGAGTGATATTGAAGTACGGAAACGCAGCTCATTATTTTAAAACTGAACAATACTAGGAGGTGAAAACAAATGCGGCTCTACATATTTACAAATTTATAGTGTTTGAAATTTTTGACCGTCATCTTGGTTCCCACTTAATGAATCATACCTTTTTAAAGTAGGAAAGTGGATATATGATATATGATTTTAATGTAAAGTTTTATAAAAAAAATTATGATGAAAACTATTCCTCGATAAATACGTTTGTTTTTGAGTTATAATCGATCAAAAACGGAAAAATCGCGGTAGGAATATAACCGAGGTAAATCGCCCCGAAGTAGCATTTTTATTTCTTATTACCACCAGCAAAAAATTTTAAGCAGTTAATGGTCCAAACAGTAATAATAAAAATTATATGTGTTTTTAATAAAAGATATAAGTATAAAAAATGTTGTGGCTCGATAATATCCAAAACTACAAGATCAATTTTACTGAAATTTTGATATGTTATAATAATGTTATCTGAAGTTATGCATATGAAAATCTTTTGAAAATTAGTTGAGTCGTTTTTGAGTTATGCTCAATTTAATGTCAAAAAAATATGGGAGGGCAGTTTGTATATGATCCCGCAAGTTTTGTTTTGTTTCTTTTTTAATTTTTGTGTAGTCAGTTTCTTATCTGTAGCTGCTTTTTATGATCAATTCTTTTTTTTTGTAAAATTTTTGAATTTTAATGATTTGATAGGTTTTCAAGAGAAAACAAAATAAAATAACGGAAAATCGGTCTTCTTGGGAAGAAACGCGCAAGAATTTTTTACCTTACAAAAGGTAAATATATATATATAATCACCTTCAAAAAAAAATTATATAATAATTAAAATTTTCTAGAACAAATTTTTCACAGCGCTTAAGTGTAAATTTAAGGTGTGATTAAATTAAATCCGACACTAGCTTCTCTTTTAATTCACAGAATAAAATATGCTACAGAATATATTATTGTGATACTCTAGATGGTACAAACGATTTGCATCAGCGTTTGTGAGTTTGTTTATGTGTGTGTGTGTGTGTGTGTGTGTGTGTGTGTGTGTGTGTGTGTGTGTGTGTGTGTGTGTGTGTGTGTGTGTGTGTGTGTAACTGAGTTTTTTACGTATAAATTATAGTGTAAAGATGAAAGATTTACATTTTCTCTCCGTATTATTTTAAGCTTTTTTTTGGGTCGTACAGCTAAAGCGGTTTACATTATAGATTAAATCTAAGGCATTCCGGAATAACGTTTATCAACATTCTTGATTTTAATTTATTTTTTCATTTCCCAACATTCAGCCTAAATCCATTAACCAAAAGATCTCTCGTAATCTAACATATTCTGTGGTTTATCAACCACAGATTTTTCCTTTTTTTCTACTGTTTTTTATATATAAAGTTTTCATCCTTTTTTCCCCATAAGTAAAAATATTTAGCATTTACTGGATTTATTTATTGTATTATTAAAACATTGTTAAATGTTATTCTTATCATTCCAGACGGAACATTCATTTTTATTTAATATTTGATTATTTTCCTTTAGCGAATTTAAGTTTGAAGTAACTAAATTCCACATCACAGAAAAAGAAGGAGTCTGCAATTTACTAAATTTTCAAAGGAAATAAATAATTTTATATTTTACTTAAAGATTGTTTGCTTATATCTTTTATCACGTCTCTTATCTTTTACTCTGTTTTCCGTAGAAAAATACATTTCAAAGTTTAACAAAAAGACCTTAGTCCTATTTTTGAAAGTTTCTTGATAACTTCTGGTTTCCGGTAAACAGCTACTTTTTTATTGAAGCTTGTGGAGTGACGGCTCTGTATGCAGGTGGGCTGTACAAGGGCATTTGTAAAAAAACGGTTTGATTACTGAAGTACATACTGGACAAAGCCAGGCTTTCCTAATGGGTAACCATTTTTTATAAATATAAGATTATAATTTTGGTTTAGTGGAAGGTTGATAGGAAAATATGGTAATTCACGAAGAATGTAACTAACTTTCAGGAGATGTTGTATTGGTGAAAACTGAGATTCAGAAACGCTTGGTTAGCGAGTGCCGACTGGCAAAAGACTTCACTCTGAGATTTCTGGGCCTTCGGTAAATTAAAGCAGTAACTTTTAGGGCCCAAACTAAGGAATAAATATAATAGTTTTGTCTAAAAATCTTATAAAGTGATTTAATTGAATTATAAATGATACCGGCATCATTAGTGTTTCAATCGAAAGAAAGAAAAATTTTGCAGGACTTAAACAAAGTACCTCAGTCGACAATTCTAAATGGAGGAAATTAATCATTAGTGCGTAGAAATTAAAAACAAGTTATTGTTACTTGTCTATGTTTATTCTTCGTTTTTTATGTTTGTTATTTATGATTTTTGTTGTTTTATGTAACACTGCACGATAGTGTTACTTTAGTCCCTAATGACTGTAATTGTTGATGCAACTGTAAATAAAAGCATTAAAATGAAACGATTTTTCAAAATCAGTTCAATATAGGTAACGGGATTCTGTGAGAACTTTTCAAGATTGGTGATTGTACTAAATGCAAACATCGAGTAAGACATTCTTTAGTTAATTTAATCTCTGGTATTAATGCGTATTATGAATAGGATATTTAAACGTCAATAATAATTTTTTTTCATTTATATATATATATATATATATATATATATATATACATGGATTTAATTATTAGTTACTACACGAATTCAACCTATTAATATGCTTTACAAAATTATATTATCTTTTTAAGCATACAGAAGACGCTACATAAAATGATTACAATAAGAAATCATATTGTTGTAGTGGCGTGCAATATTGAAATAAAGTAATAAAAGTCATATTTGTGATGTAGAATTTTGTTATCTACAGACAAAACACTATAAATTTAGTGGAAACCTAAAAAGAAATTATTTAAAATTATAAGAACTTTTACCGAATTGTTTGCACAAAGTCTGGAAAAGAATACTTAACTTGTTCGACTAATAATATGTTCAGAAAGTACTTTGATACACATTTATTTAAATTACCAATTATAATAGGTTTTGTTCACAAGTTACTATCCCTAAAATATTTTGCATATCTACCCGTCAAATAAATTCCCTTCATGTTGAAAAGGCTTTATCATTCAAAGCTGATGGATTTGTCACTTCAATACGTTACGGCATACGTACCTTAATGTATATGTATATGTTAGTCTATACAAACATATTATACCCTTACCTATCCTTTCACACAAATAGGAGATATAGACACACGAACATATATGTTATATATGTGACGTATTTAAAAGCGCTCTATTAATTCTAACATATTTCTACTTTTATGTAATTTTGAGATGTATAAATGCTTTGAAATCGTTAATTCTCATAGAATTTATTTAGATTTACACGAACATTACTTATATTTATAAAAAAAGAAAAATAGTGTACACATTTCAGTAGTAATAAAAACAAAGAAAAGTTTTAAAGATATTTTTATTCTTTAGTTTCGTTTAGATTAAATAGATAATTTAATAGAATATTTAAAAATATCAATCACAAAAACATAACGAAATTAAAAGAAAATAAATAAATAAATTATAACGTTTGAATTTATTTGAATAAATAAATTAATTTCAAATAAGGTATTATACGTATGTTATGTAAAGCATATTTTAAAAAATAAATCTTTTTGAATGATTTATCACAGTTTTCCAAAGTTTTATTGAACTTACCTTAAATAGAACAATAGTTACACAGAACAGTTGATTTTATATTTTTAAGATATAATCTAGCACGAGAGAATTTAACTTATTTTAATTACATAAGTTTATTTTTACGAGTTAAAAATTTACTTTTATAAAGTACTGAAAAATTAGTTTTCATATTTGTTTTAATTAAAAAAATCTTTCTAATAAAGAATACATTTTGATTATGTAATTTTAATTTGTCTAGCATATAAGCAGGATTATAAATTATACCTTTGTATTATTCAAAAGTTCCGTTCTTCTAACTCTTTTTAGCGAGTTAAGTGGAAAAACAAATAGTAAAAAAGGGAGTACATAATTTACTCGTTGTGTACGAGAAAAAACAGATAGTAACAAAGGAAATTCTTGATATATATTTTAATAATTCATTAAGTACTATTAAAAATAAAAATTGTAACTTCATGCTTTACGTATTTATTAACCCTATAGAACACTAAATCAGAACTTTTTACACACGCGCGCGCAAACTCACACACACGTGATGTTTTAGAAAGCTTCTGCCATAGTTGCAATTCTAAACAACAAACAAAATTAAAATAAACTTACATCTGGACATGCTTTATTATTGAGTAACGATTAACGAAAGATTACGTCCAAATTTCTGACCTAAAGTTTAGGTAAAGCTCTGCTAAAACACTAAAGTGAAAAATTAAGTAAAATTAGTGAATTAAAATTTTATAAAAATAAAACCAAATCACATTAACTGCAATAATTTGCAGTTACAGCAGTTGCAAGTACATGCTACATTCATGAACATAAGATAAGATGAAAATCAGGGATGTACAATGAGGAGATTGAACGCATCAATGGGTCAATGAAACAAACTTGAATTTTAATTAACTGTTTTACACTTTCAACAGTTTTCCAACTTATTTTCGTATTAAATCTGTTTGATGCACACTTGAGGTGTAATTCCCTACCCAACAATACGACATTTATGAGGTTTTGAATAAATGGCGTCTTACAAATGGTGCAAAACCGTCGTCTTTCCTTAGCTTATTATATGTTTAGAGGTCTTGATATATATTTGGAGGTTAATATATATATATATATATATATATATTAGAGGTTTTGCATGTATTTACTTTGTTAAATATCCAAATCTATTATACATAAAATCTAATGGTTAAACTACCCAAACGAATGAGTTAAAATGTTGCATATACCTGAAAAGAACATAGGACTGCTACCGTTACTTCACCGTTGTAAAGCAAACGAATTATGTTCCTTGCTGACATTCAACTTTCCTATGGCGTTGATCAAATCGAGTTAGGAAACCACTTCCAGTATTTAAAATTAGATGTTCTACAAAAAAAGGCCTGTCTTTTTCAATATCTCTTCTACTTATTAATAAAAGTGCCTTACAGAGTGCGATGGGGTGTACGTCGTACATTCCTTTTGACTTGGCATTCATTTTTAAGCGCTTTAAATTTTATATAAAGCTGCTTTTTCGATGACAATATATAAATCACAAGGGCAGACGACCTTGTATACATACATCAGAGAAAAAATATGTAATTATCGTATGCAAACCCATTATTTAATTTATATTGTTCACAACCTTTCTTCAAAAAAGATTAAAAACCAAAAAAAAATCAACAAAAAAAAAACACGAAAGTCAGAAACGAAGTACAGTCACCTCCTCATGGTGTTTTTCAGGTATAACGTCAAGAACCATGAAAAATACCTTTTTATTTGCATGAAAGACGGATAACTGTTTACTATTATACGAATAACTACTATTGTTAACGTGGGGCCGACTATTTTGAAACCGGCATACCTCAGAAAGTTTCGAGTCCTGTGCTGACCGAACTGTTAATCTGAAGAAATTACAATACACTGATAGCTTTTATAAACTGGAGGCTTTAATAATTGTTACTTATCATTATTATTCTCACAAGCATGGAGCTAATGAATACGGAGCAGATCCAGAGGAAGAAGCCCTCTGGTTAGACTGGAAGAGCTTTACTCTATCTGACTGGCTAATCAAATAGGACGGAAATAGGGACTAAGTAATAAAAAATACAAGCTGTAGAAGAGAAAATTAATGAAATTTAATTAAGTAAAAGTTCATTTTTCTGAAACGTAATAAAAACATTTGAATATCACGCTACTTTGACGGCCCAGAAAGAAAAGTAATGTATTTAGGGTGTATATATGTCGTAGGGGGTCTGTTCTACCGTAGCAGCTCAACAGCTGAACCGATTTAGAAATATGATCTGCGTTGGAATGTCGCATTACCAGCAATGTTATAGCCTTTATATATATATATATATACACACACTTTTATATGATTTTTTACGGGTAGTATGTTCTACTATTAAACATGTTCTTTTTTCCTGTTATTATTTGTTGGTATTACTTCTTCTTACTTATTGTTTATGAACTTTTAACATAAAATTATATGATTTATCGACGGGCAGTATGTTCGATCGTGTAATGCTCTCATAATATATGCACGACTGCCAAAAAAAGAGTATAATTTATTTAGAATGTACTTATGTATAAGTTTGTTCCACCGTAACAGTAATCGATTTAGATGTACGACTCTGCACTGGAGTCCTTACGTTACCGGATATATATAATATATACATACGTTACGCACATGCTCTTTAATTTTCGTATGTTAGTAATTATCCTGTATTAAAGAGTAGTGTTAGTCACCAACTTTTTTTTTGACAGTTGTGGTTTTTAATTTTTAATATCTATTTCTTGTATAACAGATTTAAAGTGCAGTATTTGTTACAGATATTGTAGAACAAGGTATTTAATTAGTAAAAGCAAAAATAACTGGTACGTGTTGAACAAAAAAAACAAAACAATATTTTAAGTGTAGTTTTATATATAAAAAAAAATGACCTAAAAACCCATTGAATCATAATTTTTTTTTTATTACATGTAAAATTCTGCGATAAAAGAAAAGTATGAAACTCACAAATATTTTTCATACGTTCTTTTATTAGTTACTGGCACTGAAAGACATATTTCTAAATTGATGTCATAAAACTGTAAATAAAACTTTTATGTTACTATTTAAATGTGCCTTTATACGTATATGTTCTTTTAAACTGAAAAAGATAAATAATCTAGGAAATATATAAAACAAAGCAATATATGAAAAAAAATTCGTTTTTAGTCAAATTTTGCAATTAAATTATTGGTTTCTAATTTATATCACCAAGAAAATTAATTTAATACTGTAATTTTAAATCATAATATACTTAGAAAACTGTAAGTAAAACGAAAAAGGAAAATAGTCTGAGTTTGATACTTCTGCTTGATTTTTTGTTATATTTAAAGAAATAATTTTTTTTCTTTATTTCGGTCCTGTTTTTTTTTTTTTTTAATTTTATTTTAAAGAAAAGTAATCGTAAAGTAGGAGATTAATTTATACTAGTAATTTTTTATGTATATACTTCTGCGGATAGTTTAAAATTTTTAATCTCTTCGTAATAAATACTTTTGATAATTTAATTTTTTTTTATTATTATTATTTAAGAGTGAGCATTAATAGCTTTGGTCACTATCCCGGT
This sequence comes from Lycorma delicatula, assembly GCF_047948215.1. Classification (NCBI taxonomy): domain Eukaryota; kingdom Metazoa; phylum Arthropoda; class Insecta; order Hemiptera; family Fulgoridae; genus Lycorma; species Lycorma delicatula. The sequence continues at coordinate 69,509,156 of NC_134464.1, read as the reverse complement.
GGAAATTGGATAGCATATATAAAGATTCCATGCCTAACCGAAATTCGAACCCGGTACCTCCGCACGAAATTTTATATAAAT